>NW_017731431.1:3133377-3136870 GCF_001890085.2 Hipposideros armiger
GTAGGTAACTTTGCAAACCCTTATGGATCCTTAGAAACTACTTTTTAGAAACTATTCTTTCAGAGAATTTTATTCTTTTCCACACACACTCACATCTATCTTTTATTTCACCTCCCTAAGAACCTACTAACATAAAGTAAGTGAGGCATTACTATATCCATTGTATAGACATAGAAGCTGGTTTTGAGACTCTAACTAACATACCAGCTTTTTCTTGGCCAAATAAGAGAACTAGAACCTCGAATTCCTGGCCACTAGTAGTGATTATCCCATGATATTGTGGAACTTCACATTTTGTAATTTCTGAGATTCACATCTAGCTACTAAGTTTAATTTAATGATGAAAAATAATCCCTACCATGCTAAAGAGGAAGACATTCAGTTTAATATCTGTGTGCATCATCTATTTGTCATGGAGGAGACATGTTCCATTTAATCTACTCCACTTCTATATCTGTAGTATTCCCCTTTCTAACATATTCCTTTTTATGGAATATTGTACACTCACAGAGCAAGATATTGGGCTGTGGAAATTACTGTGGTGTCCATAGCAGCACATCCCCATTTCATTCATAACTCACCCTAGGTCCAGGGTTGCACCATGTACTAGCTATTGCACCCTTGAGCAAGTTACCCCAGACTCAGTTCCCTCCTCTATAAAATGAGTACACTAATGTTGCTTACATTATGTGGTTGTACAGATGAAATAAATTAATGTAAAACACTTTAGGACAGTGTTTAGTATAGACAAGCATTGTTTAAGTATTTGCTATTATTTTTGTTTTCATGATTACTTATTGCTACCTGCATGTTCAGAGGAAAGTAAGAATGGATAACTGTCATGACAAAGATAGCAGCGTAGCCAAAATGTCTGGGTTCTCCTGTGGTAATTCATTCATCTGACATAGCCACTGTCATTGTAGTTTTCCTGCTTGTATCAGTTGTGCCCTCTTACGTATTGTGACCTCTCTGGACTGTTTCATGGACAGAACACATGTAGTTCCATGGCCAGGAACCTTGGGTTACTAGACACTCTCATCTCTGCCCCCTTGTCCCCTGGTGTTCATGTGCCTTCTTATCCCCATTTTTCATTCTTTTCCCCTTAAGACTCTCCAGCTTCCTATTCTCTGGTCACAGACTGAGTTTTCTGGGACTGAGTCAAACACTGGGGATGCCCCCGCCTGAGTCAGTGGTAGTGGGTGGAATAGAAGGCAGGGAATGTGTGTGAGCAGGGAGATGGCGAGTTAATGACTAGCATGATAGGGTGTCATTCTTCACATAGGTTTTTACATATTAATGATCTCTCTTATTGGGGGAAGAAGTGCTAACCTGTTAAAATTTCCATTTTAAAATTCATAATGAAGAAAAATTATCCTGGAGAGTGTGTTTAGAGCACACCAGACTGAAGCTATGGTTAGGAACTTATAAAAACTTAAAAAACTCTAAGCTGTCCAAGGTCTGGTGAATTTCTCTAATGAAGGAAAATAGAACAAAACAGAAGCCTACTATAATAAAAAGGAAGACATTTTTAGTTTTAGTTTTTCCCCTTGAGTTCACTTCTCAGTCATGAAAGTCTTCCTTCCTTCCTTCCTTCCTTCCTTCCTTCCTTCCTTCCTTCCTTCCTTCCTTNATTTTGTCAGCTCAGTTTAGCTGTGTCCATATTTATTTAATTCTTAGTCATATGAATTGATTAATCAAAGTTATGTAAACATTATATATCCCATTAGCAATACAGTTTCTAATAGAATTTTACAATATGCCAAATACTGACTAAAGTTATTGTGATGCTTTTTTATTCTTTGATAATCTTTTCACTTGTATATAATATTATTTCAAAATGGCTGAAAATAACAGGTACTGCTTAACATGCAATGCTGTAATTTTTATATCTTTAAGTTAAAATGTACAATCTTTTTTATCTCTTCTTTCTATCATTGATCTTTTGTCATCTATTAGCTTGAATTAGGCTAAACTCTTCGAATTCAGCAGAAGCAAGAGGACAGGATGGGAGTTTTGTATTTCCCTTTAGTTCAGCTCTTATGGGATTATTCAGCATCTTTTTTTTTTTTTTCTCTTTTTTTTAGCTGAGCCATCCTGCTACCTGTTGGCAGCTCAGCAGCTGCTCAGCTCGGGCTGGACTTGAACCGCTGTTGCTCAGAGTTCAAACTCTTGAGCGAGCTCTTAACCAACTGAGCCACTCAGCCGGCCCTAGCATCTTTTTTTCTTTGGCAGGTTGGGTTATACTGGACTGAAAAACAAGCAATGCAAGCTGATATTTCCCCCACTGTACTTTTGCTTAAGGATTGAATTAATTTACTCCAAGCAATGAATCTCTCCTTTGACCCAGCCCAAATGTTTGACTATAATCCTGTGTAGCATCCACCATGACTGCATTAAGACTCATTTTAACTTTTAAATTTATGTGTGGAACCAAAATCCATATCTCACCTTGCTCTAAATTTTTCCTCCTCCTGGCTTCCTCAGTAAACGTTAATGTTCCACTCACCAAACTCTCGGTCAATTAGACGTAGAAAATCAGCCAACCTCTCACTCTTCTTTTTCTGTTGAAACTGTTGCCAAATCTCGTCAATTAGGTTTTGATTTTTAATTTACATTTTTAATCAAAGTAATTCATGCACAAGGTTAAAAATCAAATGGGTACAGCAGAATTTGTGACAAAAAGCCACAGCCCCTCGTTCCATGCTAGCCTTGCCCATCATTTCTCCTTTTAGTTTTCACTTTTTCTGTTATAACATTCATAGGGCTAACTATGTTCTTATGCCATTATATCCTGATTTATCCACTTTAGGTGTAGTCTGTTGGCCTCCTTGAGGATTTATATGATTCACACCCCATCCCCCCTATCTTCTCACAGCATAGCTACTATAACACTAGCATAGTTCCATTACTGGTTGACTCTAGAACCTCAATGACCCTGCTTAGACCACCACCTTTTTTTTCATAAAACATGGACAGTATCTCTTGAACTTCATATTGGGAGATAAGAATATTAGTGCACACCACTTTCCCATTACCTCTAACCCCTTCTGCTTTCACATCTCTGTCAGCAACGTCATGATTGTGATATTGTGAAAGTCAATAATGTTGATATTTTCTTCTCTTATAACAGATAATTTTCCATAATTTGTTCACCAGTTAATTATAGGATGAACACAAATAAACACTGTTTACATTATTTTGATTTTATTGATATTGCATACTTGCAGAACAGAATTCTCTCTGTTCTTCTCAAGCACCATTTTGTGTCTTTCTCGTTCCTGCAGCTCTGCCTTAATTTGCAGTACGTCTTGCCCATATCACTGCTGTAGTCTTTAACTATATGACCTTCAGTTTTTCTCTGTTTGAGTTGAACCTACAGTGATGCAAGATAAATGTTCCTAAAGAATAGCTCCATTTACATTATAGGTATTTTCAAAATTCTTCAGTGGTTTGGTTAAAATATTTTGTCAAAATTGTTGGGCCGGCCGAGTGG
>NW_017731431.1:3141155-3182034 GCF_001890085.2 Hipposideros armiger
CTCCCTCCCTCTCAGTCTACACCTAAGAACTAGCTTACTGAAGTTATCTTTCTCAAGTTCCATTCCATGGAGTTGAGACCAAAGTATCCTTTCAGTCATTCACACACATAACTTGGGGGAGTGTAAGCAGCCAGATTTTAGAGATAGCTGGTAGCTGGGTCTACCTTTCTTCCATGTCTAGTCAGTTCTGGGGCAAGCTTCAAGAGAAGGCTCAGACTAGCCAAGTTCATGCTTAGGGAGAGAGGAACATGGCTCCTTCTTACAGAGCATCAAAAAACGGGGTTGAAATAACTCTTTTTTTTTTAAATTTGGATTTTCAGCTTCTCTTTCCTCTGGGAGGAGTGGCCCAGACTCAGTCTGTGTCACATAATTATGCTCACTAGGGAGGCATTTGTTCTCATCATAGAAACTGACTGGTACTCTGCAGTCTCAGCTGCCATCATCCCTTCCCACTTCCAAAGGGGGACTTCCATATTCTTAACTGGTATAGAGCAGATTCCTGCAAATCCACCTGACAGTGATGGTCATGTTCAGGTTACTTCTCTTTTATGCAGTTGTGGTAGGCAGGATTCTCAAGTGACCCCTATGATTCCCTGCCCTGTGGTGTATACACACCTTCTCCCAGTTATTCAATCAAACACTGGTCTAATGGTGAAGGAATTTTGCAGATGTAATTAAGATCTTCAATTAGATGATCTTAAGAAAGGGAGATTATCCCAGGTCGGCCTGACCTAACCAGGTAAGTCCCTAAAAGGGACAGAGCTTTTCCGGAAAAAAGAGATTCAAAGTGTCAGAAGGATTCCATGCAAGGAGATTCTTTGTTGTTGGCTTTGAAGATGAAGTGGGCCACATGACAAGAAATGAGGGTTGCCTCTGGGAGCTGAGAATAGTTCCTGGCTGAAAGCCAGTGAGAAAACAGGGACCTCAGTCCTACAACCACAAGGAACTAAGTTTTGCCACAACCACATGAGCCTGGAATTCTGTAGGAACCAGATGATTATGGCTGACACCCTGATTTTAGCTTTGTGAGACTTTGAGCAAAGAACCTTGTGACACCATGCTCAGTCTTCAACATAGAGAAACAGTAGGTAAATGAATGGGTATTGTTTTAAGCTGCTGCTGACTTTGTGGCAATTTGTTACACAGCATTAGAGAACTGATACCGTGGTTTCAGTGCAACATGAAAAATTGTCATCAAGTCACCTACTAGTACAACCTGGCCAAGTGTGCAAGTTTTTGTCCTTTTAGAAACTAAAAAGTAAAGCTCCCTGTGTCTCCTACTGAAATAACTCCACTAGGTAAGTGGCTAGTCCAAACCTGAGAGCTAGTGATAGAAAATTAAGTTTATCTTCTGTCATTCTTTCTGGCCTTATAGTTTCACATTAAAATGAAGAGAAGAGCACACGGCAAACTCAAGAGTTCTTTAAAATGTGCATGGCAATTTTGTTTTTTAGGTACTTCAGGGAATTTTGTGCATTTTCATGTGTTGTAGTCCTTATAGCCACATCTGCAAACTCCTTATGTGTTCATAATTAAGTACATGCCTACATGCGAAAACACTGTCTAGGAAAGAGAAAGGTTGCCATATGTGCTTGCCCTGATTTTACGGGGACTTTTTGACAACATCCCAGATATCTTTCATAGTCCACATGTTTACATCTTCCCTTGTCTGTAAATAATCCTTGTCAATAGAGTGTGTTTTTATAGGTAACCTGGAATCACTACTGCTAAACTTGTGGTATTTAATGAAGAAGTCAGAGCTGTCCCTGTAGAGCTGTAAGGAAGAGCTTAGAGTGTCTGCTGAGAGTCTGGCCACTTTGCTGAAGAAATCATTGAATGCAGTTTATTGGATCGAGGCCCATTATCCAGGTGGAGTCCTGACACTTGTCAGGCTCTCCTCGATGTGAACACAGGGCAGTCATTTTGAAAGTGGCTACTAGAAATACCATTCACTACCATTTAGTTTACTGATACTACTTGACTGTTGGTTAAGGGGAAGGCAGTGGGCTGTTCTCCACATTATTGGAGACAAACACGTGTATGTTATTTGTATACAAAAATAATTTGTTTTTTACTAAAGTAGTAAAAGTTAAGAATGACTAAAGTTGTATATACGATGCTAAGTGCCTTCGTCTTATTTTGTTGTTTGCATGACTATTTCATGATAGGAAAGCACTGATGATTTAAAACTTTTCACTTTGTTTGGCTCTGTATAAGCAGGCTTCGCATATATAAAATGATCAGGTGAAATATTTAGTTCTCAGGTGCATCATATTAAGAAAAGGGAGTCTTGTAAGTGTATCTAAGATTACACACAAACACCAGAGAGCACAAGCAAGGCCTCTTCTCCAACTGCTGAGCCAAACAAGCACCAGGGCCAAGCAATTAGCACGACACAAAGGCAACCATTACAGTATCAGAGCCAACCTCCATTGTCTCACTGCACCCTGCAGGCTTGACAAGTTTTCTCATGGGCGGCAGCAACTGTGATTTGGAAAGTAAGCAATTTATATGTCACATGACTGACTAGGTCCTTTAGGCATCCACATGCCTGCTAGGATCTTGGGACCCCAACCTCAGCCACCAGGCTGGTGGCAAACCTTGGGGATGATTCACATTCTGGGAATTGAAATGGGAAAGAATGGGGATAGGTATCTTGGTGTTTTGTCCATGTGCTCTGTTACCAAAGAGCTGAGGCCTAGAGTGGGTGAGAGGCGGTGATGGAGGCTGTTGGAGGTGGCGGTGGGAGGGAAGATTCCAGCAACAGCCTTTGGATTTGAACTAGTCCAGGGAAATTTGATCTAGCTTCTCTCAGCTTGGAGGTATTAGAAGGAAACAGAGAGCACAATCTCCCTGTGTTCTAGGGTCTCCTGTCTCCTGGAGAAGATAGTGGTGTGTCATTTCTCTAACTTGGAGAAGTCCCAGAAAGCCAGCCAATGGCAGTCCGGACGCCCACGTAAGTGGGCCACAGGCACTTTCCTGGGCCCAGAGAGGCACATTTTCCTTGGGCTGCACAGCTGAGACCCAGACATTTTTATCTTTCCTTAGAGATGATGTACATAAATACATATAGCAACAAACCTTCGAGGATAAAACAATATAGTAAAGTCAGATTTCTTACTATTATCAAAAATTCCTTTAAGTGAATGAACACTTTAGGCAGAGATGGACACATCCAAATAATCAGAACACAATTCTGAATTTCCTTCTGCTCAACCACAAATTTATCACAATTATTTTACGTTTGGCTAATGAAGATTAGGAGCAAATAAGCCTTTGGAGCGAGGTTTCTGGAGAAATCGTTTTCCCTCTGGAATGATGACCTCAGGAATGTATGGGAGCTATGGAGAGATCTGATTGATGGCACGGGACTCGTCCATAATGACCTATATAATGATGCACAATCATTTTTTTGATTGGTGCTGGTCATTGAATAAAGTGCTGGGCAGTATTTAAGGCCACAGTGCCAGAGGATGTGGGGCTACTGGCGATATTTTCAGCAAATGTGCCTAAGCATGTAAGTAAGAGACTTCGGAGGTTTGTTGTTTAGTTTGGGTTATCCCTGTTGGGGACGTATGGTATTGAAGCAATGCTATATATTTCACTTGATATCATATTCTAAATAACAATCGCAATAATTTATAAGCTGCATTTAAAAATACTTCCTACAATATCTATTTACTAATTAATATTCACATTCAGTTTTTCAGCCACTGTGTATTTTATATTTCTCCATCTTTTCTTCTTTTCCTGATACACTTATAACAAAAGGCTATAATCTATTTAAAAGAAAAGGTGCTTCAAAATTGCTCTATCCTTATTAATTAAATTCAAAATATATACAAACTTGTTCCATCCAGTGGGATTTCTTCTGATTAATTCCTTACAGGAGATGGCCTGGGTTATGACAAGGCTTTTCGCAAGTGCCTTGTTTGTGCTGCATTTTAGCTGAGTCAGATATAAAGTGCTGACCCAGGCTGTATAGCAACATAGTTAATTCCACATACTTTGGAGTCAGAAAGATCTCTATCCAAGGCTGATTCCACTATTCACCGGCTCGGTGCCTTCTGTGATCTCTAAGCCCCAATTCCTCCAGTATTAAGTGGGGATTTTATTCCTCAGGGTCATTGTTGTGAGGATTCAATGATACCATGTCTGTGAAGTCCTTAGAAGGCATCCAGCCCCATTGTGAGACCTCAGAAATGGTACTATTAGTAGTAGCATCTTCCTTTCCTAGCGCCTGTCTGAGGAATGCGGTCATTTTCTCAAAGGCTGCAGCTAGAACCCTCTTTTGCCTCATGCTGTACATCTGCCCCTGTTGGGGCCTGCATGATGATGACCTCTGTGGTATGATTTGTCTATTCATCATCAGCTCTTTAAAGGTTCTTTAGATGCTCTTAGTCAGGGAGATGAGAAAACTGGTATGCTGAGTTGAGCTCCCTCGCAGCAGTTTGGGAGCTCTCCAGCAATACTGCGGGTGAAGCAAAGAGGGATAGAGGCTGAAGGACACTCCAGAGTCCCATTTCTAGCACCTTACTTACTTCTTCTTTTCTGGAAAATGCACTGTTCCTTTCAAATCTTGGTTTCAAGGGGGCTTTGGCCCAGCCCCACAGCAGACAGTGAGTGATGCTTGCTGGGTCACAGCATGACCAGGCTGCATTGCCACTGCTGCCACCAACCTCCCATTGGAGTTCTCTGACCAGCTTACAACCTCCCTGGGACCAGAAAACAAAGCAGCCATTGTCACACCATGTTCTATGGAAAAGGGGCTCTGTGGTCAAAGAGGTGTGGGAAATGCTGTGTGTGCTATCATTCTCTGGAAAATTCAACATGCACCTTTGCATGTTAAAAGCTCCAGACCTATATTAAAGAAACCTGATTAATTTTTGTTTAGTCAAGCACTTCATCAAATGTATTTGACCACAGAATCACCTACTTCTTCCCAGAACACCAGAATAGAACAGCTCACTCTTTGGAAAACTCTGGAATAGTGGTTTGGTCTGTTTTCATGAGAAAGCCTTGTTGACCATTTTACTTTCCTGCCTGGAAGAGATACCTTGATAAGCCAAAGAACAGACATTTTAAATGATATAACCTATTAATCAGAATTTCTCTTCTAAATTATATGGATTCTTTCTGTGAGAAGAACACCCATGTATATTATGGATATAACACCACTTTTGAACTGGGCTCATTTCATGGCTGGAACCTCCACTTCTGCCAAGATTCCCTTCTTCCTGGGATCAGGGAAACACCGGCCATGGCAGACACTGCAGTCACGAGCAGTTTCCACACAAGCTGATGAATGTTTACATTTGTTTCATGCAGTCATGAACACTGTAATTAAACATAAACAGAAATACTTCTGATCACAGTTGTAAGTACAATTTGCATTTAAAAATTAGGAAGTCAAGTGTAATGATATATCTTTATCACTGAAAGCAAAAACCAGAAACAAAAAAACTATCCTGTTTCCCCAAATACATATGATAGGCTTCCTTTTTAAAAAACATCTGATCAAGTGAAAATTGCCATCTCTCCTCTATGGCAGTGCTTGGCATGTAAGACTCGGCTAAGTGTCATGAAAGGATATTAATGAAGAAACATAGAAAATTAATTTGCTTTGTGAATATTTAGTTTTACTCTTCGGAGCCTTTATAGATAAGATGATTACCTATAATGTGGTTATTTTAGCTTTATAAATTGTAATCTTTCTATTTGTGTATATATATATATATGCTATATATCATCTTTGCATCAGATCTGTCTTTTAAATTAGAAATACTTCTGATATTTTTAAAAGTTTTCTTTTAATTTTAGTCAAGATTTCTGAAAATCAAAATCAGGCACTTTAGTAAAATGAAATGTTTGCCTTTGTGTGTAAAAACATTGTTATGTTTTTATGGCAATGATATTAATCAATTTGTTTACAGGGTTCAGAATACATTTTGCCAAGTTATTTTTTAAAGCTCTTCCAAGTGTTAAAGGAACAACTTAGTATATATTAGCGTCTGGAGAGCAGGACCATAGCTACATAGCTCACTTCCAGGGCATTTCAAAGTTAAAAAGTTTGAATCAGTTCTGAGCTGAACTCAGGAAGAATTCTTAGGTAAGATGCTATTTTATTGGCCCTTGCTAAGCCATTTTAGATCTCATCAATAGTTTCTTGGTCTGTAAAACAGAGAGGCATGATTCCTTAAAGCATGCATACATTATGGGCACATGTAGACAATTAGTCAAGTAGTATTTAAATATAGTTCGAAATTATAGAAGGACATGCCAAGCTATTGGATTAAGTAATAGATTTTTCTTCCTTTTTGGAATGTGAACAATGAAAAATATTGTTAGGATCTGGTCTTAAGTAGTAAAAATCAGTCATCTTGATAACTGAACTGGATCTAGGTTTGGGACATTTTTTGGAGTGTTAGGAATAGAGTATTTTTAAAGCTTCAGTTGATATGCATCCAGAGCATTTATAGTGGTGGCTGTCAGCTCTCTGTGGGTTTGTCCTTAGGGAGGGTACTGGGATCACCTTAGCTCTGACCAGTCATCAAAACGTTGTGTCCGAGAGACTTCCTGGCATTATTTATAATATTAACACTTCCGTGGCTCTTATAACATCCATGTTTATATGCACCCTAAAATCACCCTCTAAATTGCTTCACATGCAAGAGAGATGTGGATAACTTACTACCTTCTATATAATGAGAAAATGGTCACCATGATAATAAATGCTTAATTTTGTAATATTTACCGATGTGTGTATTACAGGAAGGATGTATTATGTACTTAGGAATAATAATAATCATTCCTCAGATCTTTGAGCTGAAGGATGATTGTTACAACAACACTACAAAAAATGGGTTTTGAAAGATAGTCTTTGGAAATAAAAATAAACAAAGAGTAAAATGATTCTGTAAAAGAACACCAAAATAATATGTTCATTTCATCTCGATAGTTCTATTTGAAAAATGTGAGACTTTCTGAAGCAGGATGACAGCACACAATACAGTAGAATGATTTGGCTGAGCTACATATTTGGGTGTGAAAGTGAATTTCTTTGAAGTCATAAATACACTCTGGATTTTTAGTGAAAGTTTTGATTTCCTAAAAGTTCTGCTACATCTAAGACTTTCAAAGCCATCCAAAACAAAATCCGTAATTTATTTTCCTATTACCTTTTTATGAGGTCTTATAGCCACCGTAACTTCTTTTGTGCTTTGAGATTTACAGTTTAGGTTCTGTAAAGGGCACTGTGTGACCCTCTATGCCGAGGCTGTATATCTTACCTTTCCATCTCTGTCTGATCCACCACAATTAATGAGAGCATCTTTAAGTGACAGCCTCCTTATAATGTTCAAATGACCAGCATACGCGAGGTTAAATAATTTTACTACCATGCTTCCCGAATTGAGCCACTATACTCAAGTGAATTGACATAGACGATAGTGTCAACAAAGCTCACAGCTTTGTTGCGTTGTGCCAGATTTCAGATGGGAACTAAAACACTGAAAGGATTCCGTTTGGGATAGTATCGAGAATGTGGTACCTTTACTTTGAATTTTGCTCATGTTTGCAATATTATTCAAGAACCAAATGCACCCCATTGGTGCTGTGGCTCAGCATGTCCTCGCTGTTGGACTCCGGGAGGATTTAGCTTCAAGGTGCTGTGCCGTACAGCAGAAGGCGGTGGCGCGAAGGGCAGTGCTGTCTGCCAGGGAGAAATAGCCCCTTTTATAAATAGCCTGACGTTGCCAGTGGCTTTTAGACTCCTTCAAGCATTTTTAGCTAAAAATACACAGCCATTCACAACAGAAATTTTCTCTCCCCATCTTTTATTTTTTACCTTCTAATTTACTACATAATAGAACAGAATTTCATGCTGCAGCATTCTTTTCTTTTAATATCCTGTATTGTACAGGTTTTTTTAAAGGACTCCTTTAAACTACAGTAACAATATTTGGACTTCAGCATCAAATATTACCCTTTTATTCCAAGATAATAATGACTCTATAATAAAAAAAATACTAAAAAAGAGAGAAAAGAAAGGAACCCCAAACAAGCCACACCATCCAGTTTTGGCCAAGCTGCCAAATCCTATTACTGATTCAATCCTATTAAAACGTTCCCAGGTTTAAGCCTGCTTTGGAGTTTTTCATAGGAGTGCATGACCCTTACCCAAACCCCTACATGTGTGGTCAGGGACCTCAGGATAATCGTAAACTGCCTGGACTCCCATTAATCTTGCACAGTCAGATATTAGTGCTTGTAAATCAGCACCTAAACAAGGACAATAGTTAAAGCCATCAATAGTCTTTTAATGAGGCAGATCAAAAACAAATGAAAGCAGCAGGGCACTAGGATTTGCCAAGGAGGGGAAGGGAAAGGCCGTAAGCTTTGTCTGATTTCTTAGAGAAAAAAGTGGATGGATTTACTCTAAGTCCTGTCTTCTAACTATTGCATCCACTGTTTAAAAAAATATATAAAGCAAGATTATTTCCAGGAATTTCCTTCATGTTCTTTGTGTGGGACAGAGCAGCTGTCACTTTCTTTCCTTCCTCTCCCTTTCTTTTTATAGTTTTGCAAAACATATATCGACATATGTGCATTAATGTACACATATTTAAAAGAGGAAGCCATTGCAAATAATAACTGCATGTAGACACATTAGGCAATGATCAGTTACACTTTGTCAAGAATTGTAATTACTTATCTGCATCCTTGCAGGCATTTTATGTGCTTTTGAAATCCCCACAGATGTTTTTTGTCCATTAGGAAAGGGGGAAAATATCTTGTTTTGTAATTCCTTGTTTTAAAGGAGGAGAAAAATAAAGCAAGATAGGATTTATTTTCTAGCACGCATGTGCAGCAGCATTATAATGGTTGCCAAGCAACCTAAAGGAACCATATCATAGTAAAGAGGGGGGCAAATGAATGAACAGATGCATGGGATTAGATATAGGAAGGGGAGAGAAGAGGCTGCCCCGAAATGAGCTCGCCTTGGCACATGTCTTTTTCATTGGGATTTGCTCATATTAGGTAAATTTATCTTGAATATCGCCTTTTGATTTTGCAGGGAATTTTTATTTTTGCTATGTGTTTAGTGTACCATTTGACTGAAAGGCTCAAAAAGAAGAGGTGTGAAATGCTTGTAAAATGCTTGTTCTTTCATTGTTGCCAATAACATTCTTTCAAGACAATATTTTAAGAAGCAGGAAGGTACAGAAACAAGCATTCTCGTGCATTTATTCTAACATCATCCAAGACAAACACACACATTTGAAGACAGAATTTCTTTGGTGGTGGTTCTCAAAACATATGTCCACCTCAAATTGACAGCTTATTTACTAAGACACTTTCATTGCTATCATTTAAAAACCTCACTATACATATAAGCTTATATATATATATATATATATATAAAATATGTAATAGCATATATATATTTATATATAGTATGCACACACACATATATATATATACATACATACATACATACGTATTACAAGTAGTCTATACATGAAAATAGCACACTATCTCTTCTTGCTGCCATGTTACAGATGTTTAGGATGTACCCTACACTTCTCTTTTCAGAGGGATGAGGCAGAAGCATAGGGTACACCTAAAATAGTTTAGAATACCATCTTAAAGACACCTACTCCTACCGAACAGCATACAACCCAGTTTGTACATTTGAGGTATGAAAACTTATAATTCCATGTATTTCATAGTCAATATCTCTATATAATCACAG
The DNA here is from genome assembly GCF_001890085.2 of Hipposideros armiger. Classification (NCBI taxonomy): domain Eukaryota; kingdom Metazoa; phylum Chordata; class Mammalia; order Chiroptera; family Hipposideridae; genus Hipposideros; species Hipposideros armiger. The sequence continues at coordinate 3,150,910 of NW_017731431.1, forward strand.
CATGTAGCAGAGGCACACCTCAATGTTATATTCTAGAAGGCAGCCTGGTCTCAGCACATCCTGGCAGCCCAGTATAGCATCACCCAAGAAATGGGAAAAGTACAAACCATTTTCAAGCTCCTTTGAATTCTTTAAGAAATGAGACAGGCGATACATTAGTAAATGTTTTAAGAGTGACTACCAAGTAGAGAACATTCAATTGGGAAACGCCACTGTGACAGTTCCTGAAAATGCAAGTCATGAACTGCTGTTTCCTCAGAACTAGTCACCAAAGGAGGAGAGGTCCAATTGATTCAGCAGATGTGTGGCTTCGATGCCACACCACCTGAGAGGACTATCTCATAGCAGCTGCATTTGTGAGGGCTACTGGCCTTGTGGTAGGATGTGGAACGGGCCAGAAAAGTTCTTGGGGTCATTTTTTTCTTTTGGACTATGTGATGAAATTGTAGCTCTGTCATTTCCCCGAGAAATGGCATGTGTAGTGGCATTTTAATCATAGATTGACATTAAGCTATTGGGGAATTATACTGTGTCTACTAATATAAATTCCACCTCTCTTGCCCTAATGAGATCACCTTACACTCGCTGGCACTGATGCAAACATTTAGAGCTGAGTGCTCAAAAGAGGCTGGAGTACAAATGGTACATAATTCATTACCCTGGGAAACGCGATTTCAATGCAACATAATGCAAGGTGCTCTCAAGTATTTCTGAGGCAGGAAGAGTGAGCCACAGTCATGGTGAAGTGACTGTTTACATCAACCTGATTCCACTTATTCTTTACTCGGGCTAACAAGCCCTCTGCTGTATTATTGCATCCACTTCTACTTACTGGACTCCACGGAGAAGTCCTTCCAGCTAGAGGAACAAATCCTTTGTTGCATAATCTATGAAGCGATGTTAACTGGTGTAAAGAAAAAATGAAGATCCTGCAAATTCTGGAGAACATTCCTCCAAGCTATTTTATAAGGTCTCACCAACCTGGAGAATTTGCATTTAAAATAACAAACTCTGTTCGCCACTCCCAGTTCTTCACCCCATTCACTGTTGTCAATAACCCAAAGATGACAGCTTTTTGCTCATCATTCATTAGTGACACCTTCCGTGGAGCTAGGTCTGCATTTCCACGTTCGTGTGCATCATGGTTTCCTCTTGGTACTAAATGTGGATTGATAGCACTGTGGCATTTATTAACAATAGCTAAGACAACAAAAATGCAATATCAAAAAAGCTCAGAAGATTAATTATACAAATTATGGTGTAAAGCATCCGAATTCCTTTTTGATGAGGAAATGCATACCAGTCTAACTGCAGTGACACTGCAGAGCAATCAAACTTGGCAAGTGGTATCAGAACCCAAACACCTGTTCCTCTGGCCATTAGGCTTTCCTGGAGATTGGCCAGAGAAAGGAATGGGGAATCTTGGGCCTGCAGGCTAAACCTAATGTGGGGGAAGTAACAAAGGGCACTAATGAGCACATCTGACAAGGTTTCTACCAGCCCAGGCATGCTGCGGATCTCTTCCTTAAAGCTTGCCCTAATAAAGAGGGCAAAGGTGGGGTAAGTATCTGAAAGAACTGTTGTCGATCGCCTTTATACCTGGGATTAGACGTGGAATAGACCCTTATCCATGAAGGTTCAAGGACACTCCTTCCCAAGATACCATTCAAAGCTCACTTCAGACATTTGTCTCAATCATTTTATCCCCAAGACCATATGCTTTATTTAAATCCTCATTTTGAAAAACAAGAGGGTGTAGCTCTGCCGCAGTTGCTTGCAAAGGGAATTTGGTCCTGTGTTTTTTGAATGTTCATTATAAATAGGGTCGACATTTAAAAGCAATAAGCCCCATCAGCTTCCTGCTCCCTGTATATAGTCTGCAACTGGGCTATCATTTTCCTCTGGTACATTGTTGATTAGCATTATCAAGATACAGTAATAGCCTCATTCCTGCCTAAGTACCAAGATTCATTTTCTTGAAACAAAGGCAAAATCCCTTTATTAAAAAATAGAGGTCTATTTTCAAATTTGATTAAAATGACCCAGGAAAATATAGGCAAAAAAAATGTTTAGAAGCCTCTAGCATTTGTTTAAAGTAAATCAATTATTTGGGGTTACTTTTGCTTTTGGACACAGTATCTGTGTATCCGAGAGAAAGATTTTCATTGCTTTGGTGTCACTAACCGTACTTATTCTCCATTCTCATCTTTTTCTAGGACTCTGGGCCACGATATTGGTGTGTGGCAGGAGAAATGTGAATTCTATTATAATATAATGGGTGGCCCTAACCAGAGTGATAAATGTTGATCTCTCATAGAATTGAAACTATATAAGAGAGTTTACAGATATAACCAACATATGTACATTGCTTATATAGTTCAAATACAAACAATTAAAAATGAGATTGAGGCGAACTTAAATTTAAGAAACTTTTTGAAGGGATTCAGTAGGGAATTCCAATTCCGTTTCACAAGTATCTATCTTAAAAGAACAATTAATTTATTTATAAATAACCTTGTCTTAGAAATACATAGAATTACAAGGAAAGCACAGTGTGCTATTAAAAATTGGTAAAGTCAACAACTATTTGAAAATGAGCTTGAGTCCAAGTTCTTCAACTTTAAGCTATGTTGCCTCAGGAAAGCACTTAAACTCTCTGTGGCTCAGGTCCCTAACCTGTGAAATTTTGACACAAACAGCTACCTCACAGAACTGTGTTAGGATTAAATGAGATGCCCATACAATGCCTCTCCACCATGTTTAGTATAGAGGACATGCTATTGCTATTATTATAACTTATATTCATATTTGTAATAGTAGGTGACTGGCTATTCTAACAAGGCATAACTTGACCCAAAATTACCAAGCCCTAAGTCTGAAATAGATGGTGCATGTCTACACTTTCCTATTATCCTAGAATAAAATTTAATATAATTATTAATCATTTCCTCTTAAACATTGTATCTTGACTTCTAAACCAACATCTTTCTGTACCTTCCTTTTCTCAGACCAGCTTGATCTCTTCATTTTTCTGTTTCTGTCAGTGATATCACCATCACGTTTTTAATATTTAAATTTACAATTTGTTCATTTATTTATTCATCCAAAATTTATATGGCCTGCCATTATGCATATAGCACTATTCTGGGTGTTGTGTGTGTGCAGGGGGTTAGAGGGTGGGGGATACAAAAGTATTTTTTAGATATTTTGCCTTTAATACTATATAAGGAGAGATGGCATGAACATCAATACCAATGACTCTTAAGTTTTTTGAAATAGTAAATGTTGTTTGTAGGGGAGCTCTTTTACGACTCCCCCCCCCCACCAGCCCCCATGGATTAATCCTTCCCTGCTAAATATTTGCATGCAGCTTCAGATTTGCTTCTATTGCACTATATTATCAAAGTTGATTATATTTTCTCTGTCACTACACATCCAACTCATCAGAAAGTCCCATAGACTACCATCAACTTACCTTAAATTTGTCCATTTCTCACCATCTCTTGTCCACCATTTTTTCTAAGCCCCTATCAGCACCTTGCCTGGATTACTGCTAGAACCTCATAATTAATATCTATGATTTCATTATTGCTTCCTGCAACCCACATTTTCCATAGCAATCTCTTACATCGCCAACTGCAATATTTTCAGGTCTTCAAATGTGCCAAGCAAATTTTGACATTACAGTTTTTAAAATAACTGTTCCCTCTGCCTCAAATGCTTCCCCTGCAAGCTTCATGTCACTGCCTAGTCATCCATATTTTAGGTAACTATCCCCAGTACAAATTAGTCATGTATTCACTCTATCACATCACCCTATTGTAATTACTGTCATAAAACTTATTGCTATCTGTTATGTTCTTGTTGATTCATTTTGAGTGTTTATTTTTCCCCTAATGGAATGTGAGCTTTTTAAGAATAGCTACCTTGACTGTCTTGTTTATTGTTATATCCTCAGAGCCTAGATCAGAGTCCAGCTATAACTGGTGCTCAACAAATATTTGTTGAAGTAACAAATGGTTAATGATATTCTGCGTTTGTTTCTACTAATAAATTTTGAGGTTCTTGGGTTAGGAACTGTAGTTCATTTGTCTTTGATTCACTGGTTTCTAGCATGTACTAGAAGTTCAAAAAAAGACTGAATGTTTTGAACTGAATACATTCAGAAATAATTTTTTTTGCCAGTTGATCCTGAAAGGCATCATGGAAACTTGAGCAGATGACAAATGATGATACAGTTCATTTCATGCAGTCAGTGCCGTGTGAGAAAAAGCTTGAAACTGGGAAAACAGTGAATTTTTAAAGATAATAGTGAGCACTAATTCAGATAAGCTGTCACTTGCGTAAGTGGAGTCTATAAGATGGCAGAGAGGGTGGGGGATGGGTTAGTCTTGACCCCTAAAGCCAAACTAGGAATATGAAGAGAGTCATGAACAGTTATTGAAGAGTCAGTGGGTTATTCATAGCTCTGATTTAAAAAGATTACATGGCAGCTTTATGTAGCATATGTTGGGATGGGGGTGGACAACAAGACTAGTTAGAGGCTAGTATAATAGCCTAGAGCAAAGTAACCAAGAAAAAATTGGGATGGTGGCAGTGAGAATGTATAAATAAATATGAAGAACTCTAGATGGCATTGTTAGTGCAAACATATAAATAACCTGATTGAATTTTTCTCCTACAGCTTCTAGGGCCCCTGGTTGGGCTTTTTTCAGAAATATATTTTCCCTCTTCATGTCATATTCCTGAATGCTGTATTCAAGGGCCTTCCCTAAGGATGTCTTACAGATTCAGCTTTCTGCCTTCATGTCTAGTTCTCTCTTATTGATTCTTTTTGGTGTGAGAAACTGGGTAGATTTTCAAGGGATGGTCTAAGAGTTGCTGTGTGTGATGAAGAGTAAGTGTGGGCAAAGGCAGCTTTGGGATACCCCAACTGCATTATAGGAGTTCGATTCTAGGTATTTAGTAATTGTTGAGTAAAAGTCAGCAAGAGGCTAAGAAAACACTCCACATTAACAATTTCCTCTAGTTAAAAAAAAAAGTGAAGAAAATTACAAAAAAATGCACAATGTCTGAACACCTTAAATATAAGAAAAAAAATCCAGGAATCATGTAATAAGGGTTATACATAGTCCAGAGCTAAGGAGTTTAGCTATGTACTCCAAGCAATTAGATTCCTGAAGGCTGAGGCAGAAAGAGAAAAAAAGATGAAATATAAAACTTATTTCCCTTAAAAATGATAAGGATGACTTTTTTACTTAAAAATGAGTTATAACCCAGATGCTAAAAGGAAATGATCATAGATGTCTACTGTACATGACGTCTTTTACATTTAGGTGCACAATATATTTTGCTGAATTTAGACAGAGTACCACATGGCATTTGGCTATTTGTTCTTGCATTCAATATATTTAGCTCTATAGTTATAAGTAATAATATCTGCTTATATATTGCTCTAAGTTCGCTTCCTTTTTCTCCTCCTCCTCCTCCTGCTAAGAAAATACTGCTGACACATCTACCTAAGTAAACAAATATTTCCATCTTGGCTGATATACTTGGTCAGTGAAAAAATGGTTACAAGACAAGATATGGGCAGATTCACTTTCATCAACTCTATTATTCAGCATTGTGTACTCATATTAAAAACTGTTCAAAAGCATAAAATTTTGTTTTTATGCCAATTCCTATTGATTTACATGTGACATTCAATGTAACAGTTGTGTGCCAGGGATAGCAATTCAGTAGAGAATTGCAGGAGGAATGGGTGAGGTGTTTCTATTTTGTCAAGATATGAAAAATAGTGCCTCATAGTTAAAAATAAAAATGTAATGAACTGCTTCAACTGTATGTAGTTTTCAGTCCAGCTAAGAGTTGTCAAAACCTATCTATCTATTGATATACACACACGATAGCAATTCTATAAATCTTATTCTCAAGAATAAAATAAGCACACATGAAAGTTTATAAGCATGGCTATTTTGGGTGTGTGCATTTATTCCTAATCCAGTTCATTTATTCTGCTTGTAAAATAATCTTTGACTATTTGTTTTTTATCCCATCATAATTTTGACCAGTCTCTCATGCAGTTTCTATGGGTTTGGCACAAAGTGGGCCTTATGAATTCTATGTTTTTATTCTTCCACTTCTCTCTAAAATTAGATGTAACAGGTGGGAGATGTCCCTTTCCATGTACTCCCAAAGTCTTTTTCTTACACACACACACACACACACACACACACACACACACACACACATGTCTTCTAGAATGGATCACACATGGGCTTCCATGTATCTAGTCCAAAGGCACTGAGTGAGCTCACTAAGTGGAATGTAAATTAGAAAAGGAAGTGAGCTAGGAAGTCAATAGACACAGATTATACACATGTATGTAGGCTTCTTTGCACTGTGATGATTTCAGAGAGTAGGTGAGCATTTAAGATAACTCAGTTTTTGATATGTGATAGAGATAGACGTGCCTGATTCTTATAGCATCAAAGTTAATTAGAAATTTTCCAGAGTTTTGTAGGTAGCCCACAGGTTTATTACTAAAACCCGGCACTAAGCAACCCACCGTTAGAATCTCTTGAAAACTGAAGTTGAATATGAGCCGCGTGTCAACTCTGTTTACAAAGCAAGTTCTTTCACACTTCATCACCAAAGCGTGGTCCTGCTCTTTGCTTTGTGGCAGGGTAAGGAAAAGTACATGTGTGATGACTGCCAAAATATTTTCATGTCACTGCAGATCTCCTGGCTACCTTACCTTTTCCAGCTTGCCTCCTTTAAGTCATAGTCAACCCTGAAACTGCTTGGGAACAGTTCATTTTGTTGCCTTATAAATATGATGTTTAGAACAAAATAACTAGTGCATAACCTCACAATCCAAATCAAACTTTTCTTGAGGTTCCAGAAAAGTTTAGTCAACATTATACTGAATTTCTTAAGCAATGTTTCATTCATATCACTTTCTCTCTTAAATTAAAACATCGGGGGAAGTTTCTTCTATCTCATTTTTATTACATCTTTACATCTGCCCTCAAAAAGCATGTGATAAAGTAATAGTCCTCATTTAGACATAGTTTTTACCAGTTGACTTGCAGACATATTCTTTGAAACAGGCAGTCAGCCCTAATAACAGGAATTAAGCAGACTTATGGACCCATAAACATCATTACTTCATGAAAGGAGACTTCCAGTTGAAGCTCTCGAAGACTTAAAGACTCATTGTCTTAAACTGATCATAAACACTCTAGGTAGCTTCTTCAAGTCAGCTGACTGCCTTGGTTTGGTTTCTTACACTGGAGCAACAAATGGTGTCAAATTTTCTCCAAGTTTAATACGAAAGACGACTTAAAAGCCATCTATTCCTGAGCTTCAGAGGTCTTGTTAAGAGAGAGTAAGCTCAACAGAATATCAAATAGCGTTTTACAGGAAGCGGAACCATATTTTTACCTGGAGTTTGAACCAAAAGGCTTTCATAATTTCAAAATCATATCGAAATTGTTAACATTATATGTTAGTTAGAGCTCTCTTAATTTGAGGGTTTAGGGAATGTGGTTTTTGTTCCCATTTTTAAACTTCCAGGAAAAAAGGTCATATTGCCATTTTCTAAGGTACTGTGAACTTGAATAGCTTGTGTCTTCTGTCTTGATACCTAGGAAAGATAATTTAAAATGTAGCTTTTGCATATATATATATATATATATATATATGTATATATATATATATGTATATATATATATTTTTTTTAAATCCAGTAATTCTCTGGGTTTTCAATATGTGTAAGAATTACGAGTAATTGACACATTTGTATTCGGGGTGGGGCAGTCTTTGGGGAGTCCGCTTACTGGTCACATAACCAGCATTTTTTAGTTAAATTTCTGTCAGCTGAACTGTAAAAAATTAAAGATCCAAGATAAAGTGTGCTACCATGCTTCAAATCTGACCAATTCCATTACGTGCACTATTGAAGTATGAAACCTTTCTCCTTGATCAAAATGCTGGTGAGAATCTATACTCTTTTTTTCTTTTTTACCCAAGTACTCATGCTATGAAAAAAAGAGTAGAAAGGCCAAGTGAAAGACTGAAACAAGCAGACATAAAGTGACTTTTTACATTTTTTAAATAGGTCACAGTAAGGTATATTATTCTTACTGCAAAAGTCAGGTTAAGCCTCTCAATTAGGAAAAGATGCATTTATAGAGTTCTTCCATTTTTATTGATTTTTTATGTCATTTTAAAAATGATGAATAACCATATTGTAGGAAACTGGACCCAAGGAGCAGTTCTTTCCTATCTTTAGTTACTGCCAAAGAGCTTGGTGCTGGCTTTCACAGGTCCCGGGAATATTACCTTCTAGAGCAGCTGGGATGGTAGGCCCCTGAGAAAGGGTCGTCGTCTTTGACATTTATGAATATATGAGTGTCCTTGTCCTGGGGCTCTGCTGTGCACCTGAACATAGCCCATGCTTCAGACAAAAGCAAGGTCTCTCATTTGGAACAAGGATAATCTGTTTAAAAATCTAAATCTCTTATAAATGGCTGACGTGTGCAAGAATATCATAGTACATGGCTCTTTGTAAGGTAATTTTAAAAGAAAATGATACACATTTTGCTCAGCCAAGCAATCTGAAAGTTCAAAAGGTAAGAAGCACTTCTCAGCATGAAACTGTCAAACATATTTGAAAAGAAAGTTAATTACAATTGGCATTTCCAGGCCTTCTGCTGGCCATGGCTCTCTTACTGAAAGGTGACATTAGTGACATCCATTGTGTAAGGGCTGAGAAATGAAGAGTATCAAAAAACTGAAGCACTGCATTCCTGTAACATAGTGTGAACAACCCTAGGGCACTTGTTATTTTTGCGTAGATACTTTACAATTTTGTGCATGTGAAGTGACTGAGACCAGGCCCAAACTAGATACAGAGAAAATAGCGGTGTTCCAGAGAGGTTGTCTGAATTCTTCCTTTCCATGGGAAAGAGATTGGAGAACGTTGATAATCAGACAAAGACAACTTTTTCTGTTTTGTTCTCCTCTGAATTTTCCTGAGTGGGTTTAGAGTTCCCTCTGATGACTTCCTCTGATGATTAACTTTTTAACTATACTTAAAAAAAAAAAAGGAAAGAAAGAAAGAAAAAAGAAAAAAAATGAAAGAAAAGCAGGGAAAAGACAATCTAATCATTCAGTGGAGCTGGGCTTTGGCTGGCTCTCGGAGAACTCTGATAATAGAATATGGCTGATCTTTTATGTATGTCTGAGCTGACAGGGATATGAAATGGCAATTGGGTTCTGTGAGGCAGCACCATGGGGCCCTTGACGAAGCCAATGAACCTTAGTTGTAATTATGTAGCATTGTGTTGACCCTTAAATAGTCATCTCAAACTGGAGTACGTCTATGCTGGTGAGTAGTTAGGGTTTTGGAAATAGGAAAAAGATGGACTTTCTCCTGGGAACATTAATTTTATTTGAAGACTTGGGAGAAGGCATTTAATATTACAATAATTATATATGTTATGGGTGTAGAATGTAAACATTCACATCTCCATTTCAGAAAAAGTGAAGTGTTTTAAAGAATTGTTCTGATTGTGTACTGCTTTGACTTGTTCCCAGATCCCGGGAGGACATATTTAGTTCCCTTGGCCTCTAGGAAAATTTTGGGGAAACTTTTGAGAGTTATTTATTAGTTACAAGTTCATGTTTAAACATTGCTGTTATGTGAAATTTAGTAAGTGGCCCCACATATTCCGTTACCAAAACCCACTTTATGGCTTTTATGCACACCTCTTGCCTTTGGTAGCTGTGAGGAGCAAAGGGATACACACTGGGAGACTTCTATGTGTCAGAAAGTTCTAAGCAGATAAACACTGAAGACAGAAGAGGTCACTCTGAGCCAGCTGGATGGCCAAGAACAGTCAAGCAAGTCTGCAGAGCCAGAGAGTTACGAGTAAGACACACAATTATTGGTGTATTTAGGATAAATAACATTTTTAGCAATTAAGTTGTTCACCAACTGATACAAAACAGTATTTTTCACAGTTCAGATAGGACAGAAATTCATATGATCATCTTTATTTGGGTAAGAAGCTAATCACATGGTGGCATAACTGTCAACATATGTGAAACATTTTATATTTAGCATCATACTGTTTTTCTTTTGTTAGGCAACCCAAGAAAAATGCAAGTGAGATATTAAATTACCATGGGGTTCGAACCATGAAAATGTCATAAACTACCAATACTTTTTAATGAAATGGCCAATATGAGGAAGATGCTCAGAAACGACAAATGACATATTTCTTAATTTTCAATTGTAATTTGTAGCCTGGTTAGCATTAATATTAGGCACTCAAGTAAAAAAAAAATTAAGGTTTGACTGGGAACTTGGGGCACAATTTCCCAACAAAACTTTATGTCAATATAGATATAGCATCATTTAAACCTTTCTAACAATCATGAAAAGCATAACTTTTACAAAATATAATAAATGTTTATTGGGCACCTATTATGGTTCAGTCAATGTTCTACGCCCAGGGGTTACAGCAGAGTTGGGGGTGGGAAAAAGCAGACAACACCCTTTGGTCTCACGAAGTATACATTATAGGGAGAAGAGAGTCAAAAACAAAGCAAAACAGTCATTTATCAGATGGTGATGTATGTCATTCTATCTTGATTCTACCACTCATTTGAAAGTTCTAGATATGTTGGTGTGTGAATCCAGTTATTTTGGGTCTTCAGGGAAGGTATAAACCAGAAAGCTACTACAAACTTCTCGAATAGGGAAAGTGAGAAAAGTTAAATTCCAATAACAACTAGAAAATATTTTAATCTTATTTTAAATAATATGTAAGCATTTGTTGGAGACTCAACTAACATACAAAATGTACTCTCTAATTAATGTCTAATGTGTCTGGAATGTTTAAATACAAATTACAGCTTCCATTCTATGCATTATACATCAGGCAAAACTTTTATATACCTCTCATTCTTATATCTGCTACTTAATACTTTCATTTGGAGTTTTCTTTCAGTTCAGAAGATTTTATTTTATGAAATGCTTTTTTATGAAACAATAAAAATAAAACCTCATTCTCTGCTATGGCTAAGAACCATTATTATCATCATTTTTGGTAGCATGTAAAGATCTACTGATTCTTATTGTGGTCAAATGGTAGTTACCAGTGAGGGCACAGGTGATCAGGTTTAGACTTGTATGCTGCTGAATTCAGCCAACAACTTGCTCCTCATGACTCTAACAGATTTTTCTGCTATTCAGATCACTGGGAACCTTATGAACCAGTTAGTTCTGCCCTCTTTCTGATGACAAAGTGCCAATACTGTCAACATCCAGGGAAACAAGCACCGGAATCATTAGCTACTGCAATGAGCTTACTTTTAGAGTATAAAACAAAGAAAAATAGAATTTCCCTTAAAAATGATAGTGTTTATAGTCCTCAGGTTTTAAAAACTCTGAAATGTTCTGATAAAAATTTCCAGCCAAAAGGTAGGGATATTCTTGATCTTCATGTACTGTTGGGTCGTCGGGAAAATCATGATGTATTTTTCTATGTTTTTCAATGCAAAAGTGCATCATGAATTTCCTGATGACCAATAAATAATTTTTTCTCTCTCTTTCCCTCTTTCGTCTCTCAAGATAATTATATACTCCCCCCTCCCTTTCTCCCTCTCTCTCCTCCCCTCCTTCTGTCTCATTGAGGAGCAAAAGATATGTCTCCCTTATATAAACAACCCCATAATTTGGGAATCGTAAAACACCAACTCATTTTACTAGAAAGGACACTGGGATCCAATGATTTGGTCCATATCCCATAGGTAGAGAATGGTGGATCGGGTCTCTAGCTCCACATTCCTAACTTGTAATCCACTGATTTTATTAATGTACCCCCTGTTGTTTCTGCCTGTATTATATCGCTCTTTTGTTTACATGTGAAGGCATCATGATTGGACCAAAATGGCAAATAAGTAAAATATCATCTTCATTAAGGACAGAGTTTTTTTTCTGTTTTCTTTATGATTCTGTCCTTAGCCCATAAAACAGTGCCTGGCATATAAAAAATGCTCCAAAATACATGTAGGAGTAATTGATGTAGTCAAATATGTGAATTAGCGACTGATGTTACTATTAAGCTATTGTCTATTTTGCCAAAGCTAAGCCAGAGAGAGGTGGAAATTCTACTGGGAAAATAGTTAATTTGCTACAAATAAATTCAAGAAATCATGAATGGAATAGTTAATATTGGAATAGTTAATATTGGATCCTTCAGAATTGGAGCAAGCTTGATAAAATGTTCAAAAGGTACTTTGAAATATGATTAAAACAACAACAAAAATAATACAGTGATTAAAATGAGACTAAAAATCATAACAATAGCCAAAATGTATTTTACCTGTTTTCTTAGAAAGAAGGCTGTAACATATATATAATCTTCCCTTGCCTACACAATATTTTTATAAGGTAAATATTGAACATACATTTTCATGTTGAAAACAGTCTAATCCAGGGGAATTAAAAGAAGTCAGAAAAATTTTAGTTGGAAATAAAAGGAAAAGAGTGATCTCACTATAAGTCCAACTCTTTTTGCATTTAGAACATGCTGCTTCTGGTTTGGTTTAATCAAAATAGTAAAACCAGTCAATAAGCCACTAGCTGGGCTTTAAAAACTCTTTTAGGCAGAATAAAAAAAGCACCTAATCATCTCTGTTTTGACAGTTTCACAAATGAGAAAAGAAAGTCAAAGCTTTAGTTCCATTGATATTGCAACATGACTGTTTAGGGTCATACCTTAGTTACTCATAGAGGGGGTATAATTGAAAGCAATGACTGACTCTGCAAAACTCACAGAAAAGATCCCTGGTGCACAGGAGTCAGGTGTCAGCTGGAGAAATCGTGGTGAGCTGCTCTCCAGGTGATGACAGAGAGTGGCACAAGGCTAAAGGCAGGCGTCTGCCATTAGATTCCCCGACCCAGTCCCTTTTGAAAACAACCTGGGCTTTGATAGCACTTCTGAAACCAGACATTTTTTTTTTTTTTACAGAATTAATTTATCCTCAACGTCATGAATCACCAAACACATTTTTGCTTGGACACAGGCATGAAATATAATTCACGTTCTTTGTTGCTGTCCAGGAATGCCCTTCAAAGCACTTTGGACACTACTGTCTAACAAGCATGATTTGCTCCATGTGTGATGTTTTTTTCTCAAAAGTTGGAATTTTCTTTGTGTTTTCCTTAGAAAGGATGACTACGTTTCTTTACCCTTCTTCTGCAACCCGAGTGCCCTCTTCAGTCCCACACCCCCACACAAAGACACTCCTTAATTGTATTACTGTTAGGCTGACCTCCAACCCCAACTAAAATGAGGACAAGGCTAGTTTTGTGTTTCGTGGGATAACAATTTATGAGCAATTAAAAATGAAGGGACACAAAGCATTCATCACATTCTCAGCTAGACAGGCAGCTGAGGTCAAAGGCTCCAGCAATGAAGTGTGCACAATATATTTTTATTTCTGTTTTCACTAAGAAGGAAACGGGTTAGCTAAAAATTATGGCATGCAGCCTCCAGTTCAAAATAGGTGCACTTAATCTTTAGAGACAGTCCATGCTTGGCCAGATAGGTTATGACAGCACATGCAAAGACACACACACACACACACACACACACACACACACACACACGCACACATGCACACACACCCTGAGTATCAAACAATGTGATGTGGGAAAATGAAACATTTTCTAGTCCAATTCGCATACAATTTCTAAAAGAAAAATGTGCTAAATAAATATTCATTATGATTTTATGGCTAAGTACACAATATTTCTCTCCTCTTGCCCCTATTATGGAAAATAAAATAGAAGATTTTAAGGTATAATTCCTCTTGGCACATTTCTCAATCTGTTTGGAATAACACGAGAGTCTTATAATTTTATTTTCCTGGAGCATCAGTGGTATATTACATGAAAGTAGAGATTAGTGTCTTGCATGCTGAGCTTCAGTCAGTGCTACATATCAAAGCACTACAGAAGACACTTTTCAACGTGAGGCAGTTGGTTTTTAAAATTTGTTTTGTTCTTAAAACACTACAGTATCCAGATATGACACACATCTTCTGATTTAAGGGCAAGGCCAGGCATGAGTAAAAGTACTGGTGAATTGAGTGGGCGTTATTGCTATTAATTGATATCACTATTTTTTTGTAACATGTCCAGTTTTCAATAGAAATTAAAAAAGCTTATAGCAAGCACATCATTGGTTTTTATTCTGCTGGTAGATTTGCTCACTTAAGCACTGCGCTGCAGTGTCAGTGTAAACAAGAGCCAAATGGCAATGATTGTTATTATTAGATGCTACCAAGGTGAGGCCAGGTACACGTGTAAAATTCTTCCAATGAGAGGAGTAGAAAGTTCACTATCTCAAATTGAGAGGGCCTTTACTTTCCCTGGTAATTTTCTACTAGAAAAGTAGAGTGAATTTTAAAAATGAACTGAATTTTCACCCAAACAATGTCACTGTGCTAGAAGATAAGGATTAAAAACTATCCATGGCTAATTCAGATTAACACAAGCTTTCTCGCATCAGAAAATAGCAAGGTCCTTCACCAATTCTAAAATCACCAGTCTATGTTGTCTGTCTCTATTAGCTTTAGCCTCTGTGAAGGCATATTCAAATACCTTATTCATCACACACACACACACACACACACACACACACACACACACACACACATACACAAAGCCCTTATGTAATTTTGAAATGTAACACCTATTCCTCGCAGTCAGATTGAAAACATTCAGAAACCACAGGTAAAAAGCATTTCTTATAATCATACCATCCACTCCAATTAGTATTACTGATAATATTTTGGTATAAGTGTTTCTAATATTTTCTTTTATTTTAATCTTATTTTTAAGTAACACCATACACATTTTTCTTTCCTGTTATTCTGTGACTGTTGTGAATCACTTTGATTGATTTTCCAACGTTAAACTAACCTTGAATTCTTGAAATAAACTGTACTTTGTTATGAGGGACTATTTTTTATATAAGTTTCTGGATTTTATTAACTAATATTTTGTTAAGAATTTTTGTGTCTATGTTTATTAGACATATTGATTTGTAATTTAATTTTCTTGTAATATCTTCATAATATTTTTTGGATCAGTGTTTCGTTGGCCACTTAAAATGAGTATGGAAATGTTCCTGCCTTCTGTATTTTCTGAAATAATTTATTTAGAAATGGTGAACTTTTTTTGTTGTTGTTAGTTTCAGGTATATAAAACAATGTAATAGTTAGATGTTTACACCCCTCACAAAGTGATAGCCCCTTCCCCCAAGTCTACTACCCCTCTGACACTGAATATAGCTGTTACAATTCCATTTACTATATTCCTATGCTGTACTCCATATCCCGAGACTACATATATATTAAATTATAGTTGACATACAATATTATTCCTTTTCAGCTTCAGGTGTACAGTGCAGTGGTCAGGCATCTACACAGTCCATGAAGAATAATGGTGTACTTTTCACTTACATGTACGATAGAATTTACCACTGAAAACATATGACCTTTTAGCTTTCTCAGTGAAAAGATTTTAATTGTGAATTTAATTTTTTAATTCACCTAGGGCTGCTCAGGTTTTCTATTTTTTGTTGTGCTAGCTTAGGTAAATTACGTTTTTCAGAAATTTGTTCATTTCATCTAAATTGTTGAATTTATTGGTATAAATTTATTCATTATATCTCATTATCATTTTTATATCTATAGAATTTGTTATAAAGTCCCACTTTCATTCCTTATATTGGTATTGGTATTTTGTGTTTTCTCTCTTCTTTTCTTGGTGAGTCTTGTTAAGGGTTTACACATTTTACCAATCATTTCACAAAAACAATTTTGACATTATTGATTTTATCTATTTATTTTTTGTCCACCTTTTTCTTCTTAAATATAGGCTTCTAAAGCTACAAATTTCTATTCTAGCAACACTTTAGCTCTATCTCACAAGTTTTGATATCTTGTATTTTCATTATTATTCAGTTCAAAATATTTTCAATTTTCCTTGTGATTTCTTCTTTCATTTATGAGTTCTTTAATGGTGTGTTTTTTCATTTCCAAATATTTGGAGAACATATTCTGAATACTTTTGATCATTTTTTATTAATGAGACTTGTTTTATGGCCCAGAATATGATCTATCCTGGTGAGTGTTCCGTGAAAATTTAAAAAGAATGTAAGCTGTGATCAACAAATATGGTGAATGTTTAAATTAAAATGAAATTATTACAATAAAAGACACAGTGCTATTAACCCCCATTAAAGCACTCCCCCTCACTTTGAACACACTTATCCCAAGGTTCTTGCCACTTTCTGAAACAGTTCTGGAAGCCCTCTTTTGTGTCTTTATTTCATCCTCCATTATCACAACACATTGCTGTGGTACAGCAATTTCTGTCAAATAAAAACATTACAGTGGTCCTCATCCACCTTATTCACTGGATCTGGCACTGTGCGACTTCTGGCTTTCCCCAAAGTCAAAATGACCATGAAAGGAAAATATTTTGAACTGATTCAGGACATGATGGCTGCCACGACAGCACAACTAAAGACACTCACAAAATAGGGCTTCCAGAACTGCTTTAGAAAGTGGCAAGAATGATGGGATAAGTGTGTTTGAAGCAAGGAGGAGTGTTTTGAGGCAGATTAATGGCAATGTGTCTTTTACTGTAATAATTTTTTTAAAATTCAAACATTCACATTTTTGTTTTTCTTTTTTATCATATCTCATATATTCTGTAGTTGTTGGGAGGGTGCTCTAAAGTGTCAATTAAGCCAAGTTAGTTGGTAATTGTTTAAATCTCTTATATTCCTGATTATTTTTCTTTACTAATCCTGTCAGTTACTAAGAGAGGGCTATTAAAATATCCAGCTATAATTGTAAATTTATGATTTCTCCTTTTAGATTTGTCAATTTTGCTTCATGTATTCCAATGCTCAGATGTCAGATATACAAGCGTTTAGGATTATATTGTCTTCTTGAAGAACTGACTCTTTTATCATTACAATACACCCCTCTTTAACTTTACAAAAATCTTTGCCTCCAAGTATACTTTGCCTGACATTAATACAGCCATGCCAACTTTCTCATATTTAAGTATTTGTACATTTTTTTCACCCTTTTCCTTCTAACTTGTGAGTTTCTTTATATTTAACATGCATATAAATTACTACAAATTTTATAATCATAATTGAGTTTTACTGAGCTTTTTAATCCAGTCCAACAATCTTTGCTTTGTAATTTAAGTGTTTACCCATTTACATTTACAATGTATGATCATTGATATACTTGGGTTTAAGGGTAGTATCTTAGCATTTGTTTTCTATTTGTAATATCAGCTCTTGTTTTCTTCCTTTCTTGTCTTCTTTTGCCTGAATCAAATAATTTTTCCTTTTCCATTTTATCTTTTTATTGACTTTTCTTATATACTTACTCATGAATTTTTTACTGGTTTCTCTAGAGATTAGAATATTTATCTTTAAATTATTAGTTTACTCAAAGATATTATACAACCAGAAAAATATTAAACTCTGCAAAAATATAATTCCATTTACTTCCACTCTATGTGCTCTTATGGTCATGCAGTTTACTTCTACATATATTATTATTTTTGCTATAAACAATATCTATCAACAAATGTATGCATAAGCAAGGATAATAATCTGTATATCCGTTTTCCTGCTGAGTGGATTATTTCAAATTTTTTACTATTATGAATAAAGCTGCTATAAACAATCATGTACAAGCTTTTCTTTGTGGACATATGTTTTCAATTAAGGAAATATGGAATTTGCTACATTATATAAATATTTATTTATCTTTATGAAAACTTGCCAAGGAGATTTCCAAAGTAGCTCTACCATTTTGATTAACCACCAACAATGTTATGAGCATTGTAATTGCTCCACATCTTTGCCAATACTTAGTATTTTAAATATTTTTAATTTTATTTATTTTCATGAAGTGGTATCACATTGTGGTTTTAACTTATATTCACCGGGGGTGTCAAAAAATGTATACAAGTGCATGCTTTGGTTAACATTGCTCGAGCAGTAGTTCACCGTAATCAGAAGTGTCTGGACACTGATGGTAACAACTTTGAGCACCTCTTGTAATTGCAGAAGTCAAATGTGACTTGTATTCATCTTTTATTATTGGCATACATTGAGTATCACAATTTTAATACAGTTTTCCTTTCTTAAAATGTGTACACTTTTTTGGCAACATATATATATATGTATATATATGTATATATATACATATATATATACATATATATATACACACACACACACATATATATATATATAATTTTGGTGAAGCATACTTTAAAATATTTTGACTTTATTTTTTTAAGTGGTATTATTGAGGGATAAGAGTTCTTTATATAGTTTGAATAATACAAGTCAAAGTATCTTTGTTTTGTTTTCAATCTCATGGGATAATTGTCTTTCAGAAATAGGTATAATGTTACCTGATAATTTTTTTAGATGCCTTTTAAAATTTTTTTAAAGTTTTCTTTTTTTCCTAGTCTTTAAAAAAAAATTTTTTTATTACGAATGGATATTGCATTGTAGCAAATTATTTTTCTACATCTACTGAGATAGTCACAGGGTCTTCCTTATTTATTCTTTTGAGATGATAAATTACATCATTTGATTTCGAATTTGTATTCCTGGGTTAAACTCCAGTTAATTATACTATATTGTTCTTTGGCTAATTGCTGTGTTCCATTTGGTAGTATTTTGACAAAGATATTTATGTCTATGTCTATGTGTATTATTAGTATTTAGTGTTATTTTCATGCAACTTGTTTGGTTTTGATATTTGGGTAATATTCACCTCATAAAATGAATTTGAAAGTATTGCTTCCCCTTCAATTTGCTGGAAATGTTTATGTAGAATTGGTATTATTTCTTCTTTAAATGTTTGATAAAATTTACAAGTGAAGTTTTCTGGGCTTGGGATTATCTTTGTGGGAAAGATTTTTATTTTTGGTTAATTTTCTTAATAGACATTGGACCCTTCAGATAATCTATTTCCACAGAATCAGATGACTTTCTCTTTATGTCAGAGAAGTGTCACACCCCCAGTGGCAGGTTGCTTTTGGTCTTGTATAAAAGGAAGGTCCATAGATCAGATGGATTTTGTGCCAAGTGGCAGCCAATGAGGACCTTATGTTCCTGCAAAGCCCAGAGTGTGGCTGTGTCTCACCAGGTACTTCTGCCCGATTCTCAAACCTAGGCATGCCCTGCAGAATTCCAACACTGAGGGGGCATCTCTTGTCTTTCTCATGAGTCTCTTATGGAAGCTTATGGAAAATTGCTGGCAAATGCCTGTGAACTTCCCTTCTGTCTGGGGCTCCCAACTACTCTAAAGTGTCACCTTAGCATACACTTGATCCTTAAGATTTTACTAAAATTTCACCGATTTTCTTCTTATTAACATCTATCGAGGCTTTCTCTTCCTCCATGCTCTGCCAACTTTTGTGTCCCTTCTCTTCTTGGATGAGCTTGTCAACCTTTGGAATGCAGTTCACCTGTTGCTTTGTGACTTCGGATTTTTGATGGGCTAAAATAATGAATTTTGAAGATTGTCCAGTTTTGTGTCATGTTTACAATGGGAGCAACATTTTCTTGTGACTTTATCCTTTCTAGGCAGAAGCAAAACTCCTTTGGTGGGATGCTTTGCTCACATAAAATATGTCATGAATATTTTCTTATGTCAGTAAATATTTCTTTAAAACATAGTTCTTAATATTGCAAAGTAGTTATTCAATCATGTTCTTCTTTGTTTTGTATCTCCAGATTTTAATACAAAGTCTCGGATATAGTATACCCTTAAAGCATCTTTGTGAAACTTAACCAGACTTTTAATTAGAGTTTATAATTATATTTAATTTTTAAAAAATATCATCGGTAGCAAATATATCAGACAAAACTGACAAAGGATGGTTCTGTTTTGTTGCTAAATATGCACATATCTGAAGCAAATAGTGTTGTTGTGCCTTAGGTTGGGTCCCCCAAGAGCAGAGCTCGAGGCAGCTAGCTTTTGTGGTACTATTTCGTTATGGAGCATGATCTCATTGGGGAAATGACACAGAGATGAAGGAAAACCAATGGTATGAAGAACTGTAAATTAACTAAATTTAGAGGGTGCATGCAGGCTATTCTCAAATTTCTTAAGCAATGTATGTGCATTTGTTTTCCATTAAATGTTTGTCCATGTGAACAGTAAGATTTAAGTAAGAATCTTTCTAAACTCAAAAAAACTGTTAGAGTTGGAAGGGATTTTTCAAATTCATTCTCCCTCCTCACACCACTGCAGATTTTATGGATGAGCTAGAAAGTTAAAAGCCTTGTTAAATTCATAGAAATAATTTATTTTGTAAGGATCATGAGTCTATATAAGACATAAATACAGGCAATGTGGGTCCTTCATTTGTCTATTCATTCATACTCCCTGCAAACATGAATTGATCACCAATTTTATGCCAGACACTATACTCAGTGCTCTCCTGTGCTCTTTAACATTTCTGATACTGAATGCAGCCTTGCATATTCATTAATATCACCATGCTCTATTGCTGCTCCAGGTAGAGACATGAGAAAATCCAGACTTGTAAGCATCGTTTTCAGAGGCTCACATTGCTTCTTTTTTTGTGCTCTAAGCCCATCCAACAGGTATGTTACCATAGTGAGTACAACATGAGTAGCTAATAGTATTCTGGGTATAAGGCCGACTTTTCATAATATCCAAGGTAGAAGGATATATTGAAAATATTTAGAAATACCTGTGCCGCCTTAATTAGGAGCAAACATTTAATGGTCTTAGTTTTTTAAAATTAATGAAACTTACTACAGCTGAAGTAATATTTAGAGAGATTTCTTTAGGTATAGCCTTCACCAAAACCATTGCCAGTCAAATCAGTGAGTTGACATATTAAGACACAAATGGTGCCTATGAGGTATGGGAAAGTCCAATGGTGTGTAGTAGAGTTTAGCTGTTACATCAGACTTTAATTTGGTAGGTCCCAATTCTGGCTGCATCTTAGAACTGTCTGGGAGCTTTAAAATTGGCAGATGCTAAGGTTCCACCTTCAGGAATCTGATTTCATTGGTTTGAAGTGAGGTTTGGACATTAGGATTTTTTTAAGACAAGTTTACTGTATAGCCATATTAGGGAGCACATGTTGAAGATATCATCAGAAGCAAGCTTAGAAAGAAGAAGAAGAAAGAAGGAAAACCTTTTCTGCTATGGTAGAAGGACTTGACTATGTAGCCAAAGAGGAGTACAACATAAAACTGGGGTTTAATTAGGATTAAGCTGATGACTGGGCAGACAGTGGAAGGGGAGTGTACGTGGGCATGTGTGTAGGTCTGAACTAAAGGCAAAAAACTGGTTTGCAGGCTGATACAATAGGACAACTGAGAGGGGATAAAAGTCTGAAATAACTTTAAAATGGGGAAGTAAATGCAAAGGAAAGATTTCCTTTCTGATAGAAGCAGGGCAAGCAGAAAGGAACCCATCCCTCCTCAGTTCTCTCAACTTTCAATCTCCCTCTAAATTAAACATTGTCTTTCAAATTGCTCTCTCTATATACTTTCAATGCAAAAGGGATATTTTAATTATTCATATAAAGTGAGTATTTATTTCTCCAAAATAATCTCTAAGAGAATAAATTTTGCATATTTTCTAATAGAGTTGAAATTTTAAAAAAATCTATGCTAACATATCTAAATCTTAATGAAATCAACACATATACTCTCATAGCAAAGCTCCTTTTGGAATAGATTACAGAATGTACATCTGCATAATTAAAGATCTTTGAAGGGACTTCACATCAGAATAAGATGCTGAAAAAATTAATGAAAACATGCTTTTCTGGTACGTAGTTTCTACACAACAGGCTCAACCAGCCCAGAAACAACAGATTATCTCACAAAATTAAAAAAGTTTGCTACAGCTTGCACTTGCGAAGCCTAAGTCCAAATATCTTTGTCTTAAAATAAATAAAAGGAAGTCAGGTAACTCTCTGACTTGAGCCCTACCAGCTGTATTTCAGCTTCTCCAGTGTGTTATGATTCCTCCCTTCTTTATTCCACTGAGTATTGACCCGAGCAGCTCCAGGAGCAAGTGTCTTCTGGTGTGCCACCCCTCCTGGGAATCTCTCTCCGACCAGATTACCCATGTTCTGAGCATTTACCACCATATACATCTTCCCCCATCTATCGCTGTCTGTAATTACACTGCCATTTGTAATCAATTGATTAGGGTCAGTCTCTTAGGCTAGACTGTAAGCTTTGGGATAGTAGGAAATGAGTCTGCTTTATTCTTGTATTTTTAACACCCAGAAAAGTGCTGAACACAAAACAGACCACTAGGATCTGACCTGCAAGAAAATAGAAACCATACCAGCCTCTGTTTTGTAACAGAGGTAGTTTAAAATGGAAGAACATCATGGCACACCACAGAGCACACAAGGGTGAGCTTGGAGCTGAGAGTCAATAGCTTCATAACTAGCACATTTAGAGATGTGCCTAATACAGAGGAGTTGTAGAATATATAGTTGGAAAAAAAATGAATGAGTCAGGATAAGCCAAATTAAAGAATAAACTCAAAGAAGAAGGTAATGAACAAAAAATGGAATGTACTTGATGCATCCTATGAGATAACACAAGAATATTAGGTCCAAAATCTAAGTTCTAACTCTAGAGCTGTATGCATTCAGCTGTGTGTCCTTGAGGAAGTCACTTACCATCTCTGTGTCTTAGATGCCTTTTAAATACAATGTAGTGTTAAACAATATATCCTCCAATGTTCTTTCCAGATGTGAAGTTGCAATCTCTTTTAGTTGATTCCCTATGCTATCATGGAGTTTTGGGTTTCTGACATACTCCACAGTGATATGCTGAGCTGCAACAACTAGCAGGGAAAAGTGTGTTATTAGGAAATGTGGGTGGAGAGTGATACAAAGTTGAAGACACCATTTTACCCCAGCCCAGGGAGAGTGCAAATGTTCCCTCTTCTGTATTTGCCCTGACAATTTATACAGTCCCATGTTATTAAACAACTTATCACATTGTATTTGAGAGATCTACTTAATTATCTTTTGGTTTCCCTGTTAGTCATTAAAGTCTGAGACCCTCATATTTCCATTCTTAAATTCTTAGCATCTGGTCCATGATGGTGCTCCATGGAATAGTAGAATTTAATGAAGAACACTAGCTAAGGAAGGTATTCTGTTTAGGATTAAGTCAATTTTCAGGCCTCTCAGTGGATTGACTTAGGTTGTTTTCTACATGTTCCTGCCAACAGTAATAATTTTGGACTGTATAGCAAAGCATCGACAGTGTCTTTTTTGAAATCAAGGAACATCATGTAGACAGGAGAAGAGAGAATTTGGGAGGAAAAAAAATCATAAATGAATTATCAGTCCATCCACTAACGGTCTTCATACCTCAGACCACGCCCAACAGAGAATTTATGAAATAGCTAACAGAAGCTGCAAGATGTGATGTCTCTACTTTCAAGACTTACAGTCTAGCTGGAGAGGTCACCATGAATGATATAAGAAAGAGTCTAAGAAAGGCAGTATGTCAGATTTTTTTCTTTTTTAATCTTCAAAATATATTTGGGATCTACCCACCTCCAGTCTGGCTCAAGGTGCCAACATCTCGTGGCTTCCTTACTTACGTTGCATGGTAATAACCTCCTCACTGTCCCACCTGTACTGCCCTTGCCTCATTGCAGTCTGTTCTCAACTCAGTGGCGGAGTGATTACATTAAAGTGTATACCAGAGCAGGATATGTCTCTCTGTTCAAGACCACTAAAGCCTGCGTCTCTTTAAGAGCAAAACAACCATCTTTGCAATGCCTTTTTACAATAAACTTTCAGCGGCATCTGAAGGTTACTTCTCCAACCTCCTTGGTTACTGTTTTCCCTCCCTCTCACTATTGAGAGTCTCACTCAAAGACGCACACCTGCTCTGGCAAAACTTAGAAATTTTGGAGATGATAGACAAATAATCCGAGATTTAAGAATGCTTGGAATTTGTTATGTGTGTGTGTGTGTTCATGTGTACATTTCTGCCTCTCACTGTCTAAGGGGAGCTGTGTGCATAGCACTGGAGTCTGACTCACATGAGTGGCAATCCTGTCTTACTACTTACTAGCTGTGTGACTAGTTATCCAATATCTCTGAGCCTCAGTTTCTTTTTCTATGTAGTGGGTTGGATCACATTTCCCCTTGGG
The DNA here is from genome assembly GCF_001890085.2 of Hipposideros armiger. Lineage (NCBI taxonomy): Eukaryota > Metazoa > Chordata > Mammalia > Chiroptera > Hipposideridae > Hipposideros > Hipposideros armiger. The sequence continues at coordinate 3,175,234 of NW_017731431.1, forward strand.
TTGTTATGTCTTAAATGATATTATGACAACTAAAAAGATGTAGCTCAGCATTTACCACATAGTAGATGCACAATTACTAGCGCCTTTCAGTTTTGTTTGTGTCAGGATTGGGCATTTAAGGTGCAAAAGAGCCGGGCAGGGGTAAATGCTCAATGTGGGCACACTAAAATGGCAGCCCTGATAAAAAAAGACCCAGGCCTAAAAGAAGTGGGATGGATAAGAATGGGTTAAAGGAGCGAACAGGCTGCCCAGCTGGACCATTCTCAATCAAGGGCCTGCATAAAAAGCCAGCAGGAACAGAAGTGGGGGCTGGCCATGCTGAGAGTGCCTTGCAGGCCAGCAGCTGAGAAGTTGCTCATCTCTTGGTTCAGCCTGTTGTCAAACCCTGGAGTGGGGGGGCTGGGGGTGGGAGAGGCTGCATGGCCTTTGTTAAAACCCTGAGAGAGAGAGAGCGCAGTGTTTTATGTGGAGCCTGACAAATAAAAGACCAACCTGAACCATCTGGTTCTGCAACATATGGGAAACACAGATTTCTATTGTAGATGACCAAAATATTAGACTATTGAATCTTAAGGCATTTGACTATCAGGAAGAATTTGAATAAGGGAGAAAAATAACTCTTAGAATGGTCGCTCTGATGAGGGGAGAAGAAAACGTTTAGATGTTGCAAACAAAGTGATTATTGATTTTGGTACAGTGCGTCTCATTGCAGGGCTCCCTTGTTTAGAAATATTAACTCACTGATCCTTAGATTATCACTGGGTGGGAGGGAGAATTGCTCCAGAGGAAGGGAGAATGGGGAGAGTGAACACACATTAGCTGAGAAGTCAGAGACTGCTATTCTTGAGCAGGATGGATCAGAAGTGACAGTGGGACTAAAGTGCTGCCTCCTGTTCTTATTTTTATACTATGTCTTTGATGCATTGTGAAACAAAGGTTAAACACGATAACCAGAGCCCGTTTTTAATTGAGCCCAAACAAGGGCCCTTGAAAAGCCTGCTGGTATGTAGGCAATTAGTTAAAAACTGTATCAAATTATTTGACAATCATTCAAGGGTTTTTATTTTTAAAAAGCTTTTTTCTTTTTCTTTTTTTTCTTTATTTCTGTTGCTTTTGAGGTGAGCTTTTTCAACCCTTAGTAACAGAATGGGACAAAATTTATGCAAAATTTTACTTAAAAGTAATTAGAGGAAAGTAACATAGGTTGATAATTTCCATGCTGAGCATAAAGCATTGTATAGAGTTTGTAGTTAAAGAGCAGAATGCAAGAATTTCTGATGACAAGCCCAGTGGATATACTACAGCTTGATTTTAGCAAAACATTTGAAAACTCTTAAAATGTATCCTGTAGTCTAATCAAAATTGACTTGGGCAGGCTTGAAAGTGGCATGATGCTTTATTAAGTTGATTTTTAAGTGGTGGAAGCAAATCTAACATAGCCAAATGTGAGGTGGTCCACAGAAGGTATTAGTGTTGCTGAACTGTGTTGCTAATTTGTAAAGAGTGCTAAGTGACATCTGCAAAGACAGAAGGGTGACAAGTGCCAATACTAACCAAGTGTTTAAATAAAGAGGTCCAGAATAATCAGAAGTATTAGCAAGAAGTTAACGGGCAACAGCTTGAAAAAAATAAAGCTACATTTGGGAGGGTACACTGAAGCTGCAGATGTTCCACCTGGACCAGCGTTGTCATGACGGGCAGCAGTAGAGTGGATAATAATAATGTCTGGTATTCATAAAGCATCTGTCTTTGGGGATTTCAAAGCGCTTTGGGTGTGTTTTATCTCATTCAGCACTGCCCCCTTTTGTCTGGAGGAGCCCAACTGGCGGCCAGGGGGGATGCGGCTGGCATGCTGGCTGGAGACTTTATCTTGTGTTTAATGACATTGAGGCGAAGTGTCTGGGGCAAAGGTCATTTCAGAGAGCTAAGCGACCCAGCAATTTTGCACTCTGAAATTTCAGAGACTGGGTTGTGACCATTCTCTGCTTAGTTCTTTGCACCTGCTTTTGATGGAGGATGAATGAAGAGGTGAAAGGAGTTGAGAAGTCTAGGAATAGGTATTACCTGGATGAAACTGAGGCGCATAACAGTGGAATGAACTTGACAGTCATGCTGCATACGGGTAAAGGGGAGTTAGTCTCTCTCAAGAGTCAATTCTAGGTTTTCAGATTGGGTGTCTGTGTAATGATGCTCTTTAACATTGAGGTGACGATCGAAGGGGGAGATCATGGGTTGCTGGCCATGGAACAGAGGAGGCAATGTATCCACTCAACTCTGGCAGACCATCTTGGAAAGTGGCACTATAATCTGTGTTCTTTACTATCAGGAAGATGGAAACAAGTTGGAGTCAGTGCAGGGATGGAGGCATTGACTTCAGGTTAAATGAGCTGCTGGTGGTGGGGAAACACTGAATCCACAATGATGCATGAGTCAATCTGGGTGTAATGGGCTGGAATGAAGAAACCTTTGAAACAAAAGAAATTTTTTAGACGGTGTGACAATCCTAAGTCCACATCATATTTTTGATTGAAAATAACATGTACAATAAGTTCCACCTTTCCTTTCTGACTGGTGAAACACATCTTGCAATTTATAATCATGATGCAATCAACAAACATGTTGCAAAATTTTGTGTGTTTGTCCTTACTGCAAAGCATCCAATGATAACGAGGAAGATTAAAGTCCACATGATCTTTGTGGGGAAACACAGTTTCTAGCTTTATAGCTGATGCATTTCACTGAAAGAGTGAGAACAACTTCATATAAGCCCATAATCATTTTCAGTTCAGCATAAAGTCAAACCTTAGCAACCTGGTTTTGTATTTTCCCAGAAGCCCCCAGGATGAAGGATAACTACTACAGCAAAAAATAGAAATTGTGGTGACGCTATAAAAAGTTGAGCAGTTTGGCTCTAAAATCATATAAAGTATCTTGATTCATGCATTCAGGTAGAGCTGGTGAAAAAAAATATCAGAAGTAAACACCATTATGATTCCTTCAGGAAGTGGTAGCTGTGGCCAATATAAGACACTTCCTATGTGATTCTGGAACGGTCTTGAATACATCCTCTCTCATTGTGGTTCCAGTAAAAACAACTGATTAGAGTAGGGGAAACAACAGTCAAACAGCCACATTACACAGAGAATGCACAGAGACAATTAATGAAACGTGATCAGTCTCGACATTTTTCATATTGCAAGTGGAAACGTGCGTAGGATCTTATTACCTAATAAACTCTTGAGCACACTGAAGAATTCTGAACATAGTGCTCACTGTTCTGGCACACACACATATTTCTTTCTTTTCCAGATTTTTGTTAAACACACACAAAAATGCCCCCAAACAATAAGTAGAGCTACTCACATGCCAAATACCATTAATAACGTATTATAATGGTTCTCTTATAATGCGGTTTTTTCATCACTGACCTTGCAGATTTTATCCGAAGTATGCCTGACCTCCTAGGGTCATGCCAGGGAGTCTGTGCTCAATTTCTAAACATCAACAGGACCACTCAGACATGAAATCGGTGTGTCTGAAGAAGTAAAGCCAGCTCCTAGCTGTTTGAAAAGAAGTCCCTTCTGTGTTGTGAATTTTTTTTTTGTATTAGAGTCCTGATTTGATCAAAAGACTAAATTAAATAAATGAGCAAGTGATAATATGTAGCTATTTCTTCAACTTTTCTGCTCACTCCCGCTCAAATGAGTTGGCAGCCTTTCTAGGCTGGTTTAAACTTAAACAATTACAGGCTTCCAAACTAATTAGGGAGCAGAACATTATAGGACTTGCAGAATTTGGCAGCTATGGCTAAAAATAAGAGTTCAAAACTATCTGTTATGAAAACGACTGCAAGTTTCCAAAGAATAGCAATAGTAAACCATCAGCATGGCCCTGAGCAACTCTGCTTCCTTTTGTGCACCTTTTCTTCATTTTTCACGCTAGCTGATAGAGGAGGCTGCACAGCTCTCTGTGCCAACACAATGCCACCTGCACTTAGTCTAATTTACAGAATCAATGCATCAATGCCTTCGCTATTCCCCCTATAAAGCATCTTTTAAATTTTTGAAAGTTCTGAGGTTAAAACATTATTACACTTGTCTCTAAATGTTCCATTGTGATACTGGATTTTTTTTTTTCTCCAAACGAACTGTTTCTGCTTTAATATACTTTCTGAAAGGAAATATATGCCTCGACTAAAAGCGTTCTGGGAACAGTTTATAGACTGATGAGAGTGCATATCTCCTAATTTATAATTTTGAAGTAAACTATAATTAGGAATTGATAATACAGCCATGCAGAAGTAAAATATTAGGTAAAGTATTGTTATTATCATATGAAGAAAGAGAAGTCTCAGAAAGTTGAGTGATTTCTTCCATGTTCCCATAACACGTTTGCACGTAATGAAACCTGGTAGAGAAGACAGCTCTTTCCTTCTACTGCATTGTCCACACGTGAATAAGAATGCCTAAGTCTTTTATGCCACAGGGCAGAACCCTGGCCTTGGCTATGAGTGTGGGAATAATTGTGAACAGATTCATTTTGGTACTTATAGCAGAAGGTTTAATTATTGAACAACCAGAAACACCATAGCCTGATTCACAATGCAATCTTGACACATGCCCCCAGGACAGAGCCGGGTTGAGGCCACAGTGCATGCACACTCATGCAGATACATATAACACTATTTTCTCTAGTACATCTTTTCACCCTCTTGGGCACTTGCTGAAATTATGAAATTCAGTAAACAAAAATGTCCCATAGCTAGCTTGAAAAAGAGTGCTAAGCACAAAACATAGCTCATAGAAGTGCTTTGTAAAAATGTGCTGATGCTGATGGGTTGAGTTTTCGTGAAACTGGAAGTTGTTCTTATATATATAGCTGGGAAATATTGTGATGCATCGTTCTCTGTCTCCCCCACCCTCCCTGCAAATTCTAGCAGGACATAATTGAAAGTCATTTGATTGTCAGTATTGAGGGTAAACTTCGAAGGCCTTGTAAGAGTTCTTCACTGACTGGCCTGTGTAGGAGCTAAGCCTTGTTTTAATTTGGACATGTCTATATTTAGACAAAGGTGATATTGTATAAATGCAGCAGAAGAGCATGATACTTTTTCTTCTCTTTTGACCCTCTTACATCATGCTACCTTCCCTTTCTTTTGTATTTTAATGTCCCAAAATAGCTGTGGATACTTTCTACCTATACCTACTTCTGTATCTTTATTGTTTTCAAGACCTTACAATTTTGTCTTTAACTCCTACCACCTCTTCGCCTGATATAGCCAATGCCTCAGCCTATATGTGCTCCCCTAAATCCCAGCACTTCATCCCCCATCTAATTGCCCTTCATGCCATCTTCCTGGGTTTTCTCCCTTTAGAAACCACCAAATGAGGAGTTTCCACTTTAGTTTTCTTCCCTTTTCATAACTACCTGTTTGCTGATGATCAACTCTCATCGTTAGTTAAGATTTTTTTTCCAGAATTCCAGATCCATATGCTTAACAGGCTATTGGGTATCACCAATGAGACAGCAAATTCAACTTGTTCATATCTGTTTACCTCTCCTCCATAGCCCATGTCTCCACCTTGTCTTTTATTCTTATTCCAATTAATGATCCTGTCATCCTGTTGGTTATCTAGGAAAAAAATGTGTAGATTCTTTTGTGTCCTCTCTCTGCCTCTCTTTCCCTATCCAGATAGTTAAGTTGTGTCAATACACCTTGTAAACTGCTCAAATCTGTGTCTCCCTAACTGATGACACACTCCACATCCTTATTATCTCTTTGTAGACTATTGCCATGGTTTCTTCTCTGGGCTCCCTCCTGTCAGGACTGCCCCCTTACAATCGGTCTCTACCTTGTTGCCAGTTTCTAAAAGGCCAATCTAATCATGTTACTTTCTTTTCCAGAATTCTGCAATAGCATCCCTTTGCCTACAGAATAAATTCTTACATTGTTTATATAGCATATGAGATCCTCCATAATCTAGCCACTACTTAGCTCTCTGATTTCACCTTCTTACATACTTTTGTACATGTTTTAGGCTTCAATCGTAGTAAAACAATTGCAGTTGCTTCGCTTCCCTGCTTTCCTTTTCTAGGTGATTTCATCCAGTCTTAACCCTTTAAGTACTATTCCTACACTGGAAGTTCTCAAAATCACATCTCTTGTCTTGACCTTGTTCCTGAATTCTACACTCATATAATCATCTATTAGATGTCTAATACATCCCAAACTTAACATATTCTAAACCAAACTCCTGATCTTCTTTGTTTGTTTTTTTTAAGTAAAATAAAAACTTTTATTTTTTCATTCTTTTTTATACAGAATTGCAACATATATATTTAACTAGGTATAATTATAGTCAATCACCAGGCTATACATTACATTCTCATTTCTTATTTATTTTGTAACTGGAAGTTTGTACCTTTTTTAAAAAAATTAAAGTTTATTGCAGTGACAATTGTTAGCAAAGTTCATAGACTTAAGGTATACAATTCTTAATACATCATCTATATATCACATTGTGTATTCACCACCCAGAGTCAGTTCTGCTTCCATCACCATGTATTTGATCCCCTTTACCATCACCTACCACTCTCCTCCTCCCTTACCCTCTGGTAACAACTTAACTATTGTCTGTGTCTATGAGTTTTCTTTTTTCTTTAAAGTTTTTTTATTGGGGAATTGGGGTAAGGGGAACAGACAAGTTGCTATCCTTTTGTTCTTCAGTCTAGTTGTGGAGGATGTTACTTCACTGGCCCAAGTTGGCACCATCATTGCGCTCTTCCCAGGTGAGGCAGATC
>NW_017731431.1:3182464-3231000 GCF_001890085.2 Hipposideros armiger
CAGCTAAACTGTTGTTCTTCAATCTTAGTTGTGGAGGGCGCCAGTCACCATCTGGCTGCCCGTTGGCAGCTTCTGGCCTCTAAGCTCAAGGTGTTGTGTTACAATCTTAATTGTGGGTGGGCCTAGCCACCATTCCACGTGGAAGTCAAACCAGCAGCCTTGTTGTTAGGAGCGCACACTCTATCCACTGAGCCATCTGGGCGGCAGCTCAGCTCAAAGTTCTGAGTTCAGTCTTAGTTGTGGGTGGGCATAGCCCACCATTGAACAGGCAGTCTTGTTGTTAGAAACACATGCTCTCACCAGCTGAACCACCCTGCCACCTGTTGGCAGCTCAGCTCTGGCGCAGTGTCACTGACCCATGTGAGAATTGAACCTGCGGCTCTATTGCTCAGAGCTCTCACTATAAAGCTAACTCTTAGCCAACTGAGCCACTCGGCGGGCCCCTGATCTTGTTCTTAAAACCCATTTCTCTCATGGTCTTCCTTTTATCAAGATATGGAAACTCCCTATTTCTGGTTAGTCAAACCAAAATTCTTATTGTCATCCTTTATGTCTCTCTTTCTCTCATACCCCATATCAAAGTCATAAGTAAGTTCTGCCAACCCTACCTTCAAAATACATCTAAAACCTGAGTTACAAAGTAGTCCAAGTCACCATTATCATTTGCTGGTTTGTTGTAGCTCTCTGACTGGTCTTCTTGACATGTCCTTGTCCCTTTTCAGTCTATTCTTATCAAGAGTCATTGTGATCCTATTAAAATGTATGTCAGATCATTTCACTCTTCTGCTCAGAACCCTCCAATGATTTCTCATCTCACTCTGAAAACCAGGCTGTCTTTGTTTTTGTTTTTTTTTGTTTGATGTTCATTTTCCTAATTCCCATTGAAAGAAAGGTTTATATATATTGGTCCCTGCATTAATTAGAATTATTTGTTACTTTCTGCCTCCTAAATATTTCAATACCCAACTCATTTATCAATTAGTTGTGTAATATTTTTCTTTTTACGCTGTTACACAAAACAGATATTATTTAAACTTTAATGTGCTTCTCTGCAGCTGAGCTGTACAAATTGAGAGTAAAGGAGTGTGTCTTACATTTCTTTTTATCCCTCACAGCTAGGTCCATAGTATAAGATCCAAGAAATGTTTGTTCACATTATCGATTATATTAACATTACAAAATAAATGCTGCTAAGCCACAGGATTCTAAATATATATATTTTACTGGCAGAGGCATTAATTTTGGTGGTCCAGGGGTCCTAGACCTTGTTAACCTATGAAGGAGGAATAGCTTGATGTGCATCTATCGGGTTGTCAGAACAGTCATGACGCATGTTTGCGACAGATGGCACTAGTTCATTTTTGGAAGTACTAGAGTCATTCACATCTATGTTAGTGCTATGTCATTTGACAGCTGACAGTTCTAGCTTCATTCTAAAAAAAAAAAACCTGAGCGATTTGGTTGAGTTTTGGAGATTTTACAACAAGTTGAAGATGGAAGACCAAACTGTGCATTTTTGCCATATTTTACTGTTTTACTTCCATAAAGGGAAAAATGCTCATCAAGCTTGGAAAAGTTGCATAAAGTTTACGGTGACAATGCTCTACAAGAATGTCAGTGCCAATGATGGTTCATGAAATTCCGTGCTGGTGATTTTGATCTCAACGTTGCTCCTTGGTCAGAGAGGCCTGCCGAGGTTGATGACGACAAAATAAAGGCACTGATGGAGTCAAACCCACATTACATGACATGAGAGATTGCAGAAACATTGACCATCCATCATTCAAGCATTTACGACCACCTGAAGAAGCTGGGATACGTAAGCAAGCTTTTTATTTGGGTTCTGCATAAACTCAAAGAAGTTGATTTGACGGCGTGTATAAACATCTGCAATATACTCATTAAACGTAAAGAAAACGACCCTTTTTTGAATCAACTGATGATGAGAAGTCGATTGTTTACAACAACGTGGTGCGTGAACGTACTTGGTCACAATGTGATGATTTGCCTCAAAAGACATTGAAAGCAGACATTTCATCAGAGGAAGGTTATGCTCTCAGTGTGGTGGGATTTTAAAGGTGTTGTGTTTTTCGAGCTCCTATCAAGGAACCAAACAATCAATTCGAATAAGTACTGTCAGCAATTGAACAGTTTGAATGAATCCATCATCCAGAAACATCGAGAGCTTGTTAATTGTAAAGGAGTTGTGTTCTATCGTGACAACGCGAGACCACACACAAGTTTGATCACCCGTCAAAATTTATTGGAGCTTGGATGGGATGTGTTGCCCCAGCCACCATACTCACCTGTCCTTGTGCCGTCAGACTTCCACTTGTTTCGCTATCATCAAAACTCCTTGTGAGGTATAATGTTCAATTCAGATGAGGCTGTAAATCAACACCTTATTCAACTCTTCACAAATAAATACAGGTCCTTCTATGAACAAGGAATTATGAAGCTTACTGAAAGATGGCAAAAGGTTATCGAACAAAATGGGCAATATATCATTGGTTGATCTTTGTTCTTTATATAAATAAATGACCTTTGAAAAACATAGGCAAAATATGTCACGACTTTTCCGACAACCCAATAATTAACAATAGCCACAAAGCTGACCTCAAGAAACCAAGTGTTAAGTCTGTCTTTTCTCTCAATATAGTGTCAGAGCCCCTGAAAATATTTCTGATTTGTAGCCATCTAAATTACATATCTCCTTGAGATTAGATGGATACCCTACTCAGAATTAGACTAGTGCTTGGAGAGTGTACTTTTGGCTCTTAACCTTTTGGGTGTCATAGACTGCTGGAGATTTTGATGAAAGCTGTGACCCTTCCCCTCCCCAAATACCTATACACATAGTCAATTAATATTTCTGTAATTTCAGAGCTTAAGTTATTAAAAGCCCATCCATAATTTTCTAGGATTCCATAGATCCCAGATTAAGGATTACAGAGCTCATGGACCAGAACTGTATGTTTTCCCTTATGGCCCTAAATGGTTGTGTGATTTTTGGTAAAGCACATACCAGTGTTTGTGCCTTCATTTCCATCATTCACAAAACGAGGAAAAGCTTGTGGTGCTAATGTAGTCCACAGAGAGTGGGCTGACTAAATCCCTTAGGCACTATGCAAATTAAAAGTATAATTTTATCTAAGAGGAGAGTTGAGTCCATAACTGAGAAGTGTGAAGCTTTACATAGTAGTAATGTTACCAGCCAAGAGAAGCACCCCCCAAAGAATTTTAAGTTTTCTTTCCTATAGAAATATTAAGTATAGAAATGTTAAGTCTCCTCCCTAGTTTCTTAGCTCCTTAGCCCTTGGCTTTGATTACTTTTCTAACCAGTTTGTAAATCCTAAACTAAAAATTGCTCCTAGCCTGAATCCTAAAATTCTATCCCCCTGCTTCTTGATTGCTTTGTAAATCAGTTTCTGAATCCTGAACAATAGAAACCTCCTGCTTCAGATAACTACTTGAAAGCCTGTGACTTCCTAATATCCCCCAGGCCAGTAAGCTAAATGCCAAACCCATTCTGGGCCCAGACAACTGATGCCACCTGAGTAACAGGCTGAATAGCAACAGGCTTCATGAGAGCTAACAGATTTATTAATTAAAATCTATTTTTCCTCATTCAGGGACTTTGGGGATAGAGAGGATGCCCCAGCAAGATTGCTGGTCACAACCAAAGAAGCCAACGCGGTCTTCCAGGCGGAGCTCGAGACCCCTTCCTCTCATCTGAGATCAGCTAGGGTGAGAGTTCCGTGAATCCCCCAATAGGCAGGGACAGCTCTACGCCCCTGCCCAGCAGAAAGCAGATACAGAAGAAGAGACCTCCTGTCCCTCAGCTTCCCATAGAGATTTCATGGGGATCACGTCTCTCAAGGGGAAGGCTAGGTAGGCAGATAGAGGCAGGCATTGGGTCTCTGCATTCCTGCATGTCCCACAGGATTTGACCACCCGGTGACCTCCCCTCTCCACCCAAAACTTCTTTTCATTGTAACTATCTACCCCTAAAACAAATGGGCACAACTAGATCAGACCAGTCACTGCACCTGCGTAGTACATCCTGTCAATCACAGGTGCCAATCAAGTGGTCCCATGCCCTTAGGGGAACAGCCCATTCTGGGGAAGGGATAAAAACTCCAAGTCCTGGAAAGTTCGAGCCTTTTTCCCTTTTTCCCTTTTTGGATGCCCTGGTGTTTTGACTGCTTCTTCCTTTTTGAGCCCTTTGAGCCTCGCCTTTGCACGTGGCCTGCTCCAAACTCTTTGGAATATAATTTCTTTTCTAATAATGGGCCCTTGAGCCATTCTCTACTGCTCGAGCGCCTACTTCTACTTCTTTGAAATGTACTATCTCTTCAAATAAACTACTTTTTCAGTGCTTTACTCCGGCATCTCGTTCAATTCCTTGCTCGAGTTGCCAAGGACCTGGATTTTGCGCCGATAAGGGCCCACTTTCCAACAACAGTCACTCACCTTAGTAAATAGTCATGGTAAATTGAACCCAGTTCACCTATATTTAATGGGATATCATCAAAAGGGAGAATTAGTTTTTCTCAGTAAATGCTTCATTTGAAAGTAAGTAACTCTAGTTCTTAGAGCCAGCCAGTCCCTGCTCTACTTTTCTTAATCTGTAAAACAGCTCTTAGCATCAATCTCTCTTTATCCTATGATTAATTAAGCAATCATCTCTTTTAAAGATTTATTTCTTTTTTTGTAAAAACTGATGGCATGTTTTTAATGAAATTGTAAAATCTGATCAATGTTCTCCAATCCCACAAAAAAAGAATACAGTATTGTGTGCAGAGCAGTAATTTTTTAAATCAATCTGTGTTTTATTTTTTATATATCCATTTCTCTCCAACAGCAAAAAATGAAAAAATAAAATAAAATAAAACAGATTTTAAGGCAGTAAAAAGCAACAGTGTTTTATAAACAGTTCCCTTAAGTGTCCTGGCACTCAAGAGGACTCATGGATGGTGACGTGGCCGCTGACAGGGCTACCAGATGAGATGTATGGCTCTATTCCTAAAGGGTGGTTTCTCATTGCATAGCTTTGCCCAAATCCAATACGATATGACATGCTAATCATACAACCACATATCTAGGCTGGACCCATAGTGTCTAGACCATTTTGCTGTCTGTGACACTTGTGAATAAAAACACATTACCTTAGAGTTTCATCTCACCTCTTTTATTCTGCTCCTCCCCTTCCTCCTTATCATTATCTTGAACGATCATTTATTGAGCATCTAATAGGAGACAGGCACTATGCTATTTTTCTAGATCATTACCTTATCAATACAACCTCACAAAGTAATTATTAATCTAATGTTACATTTGAGAAAACTGAGGCTAAACCGAGTTAAGGTTTTTTCCAGGTCTTTAGCATAATAGAGAGTGGCCAGTAAACTGGAGAAAAGTTAAGGGGAAGTATACCAAGGCAAACACAAATCAGGGGGTGAAAGGTGAAAGGAAGACTATGAGAGAATTTAAAAATGTTCTATGATGTTGGGACAAATATAATTTCACGGAAAGGAAATCTTACAAGTAGAAATGAGCATTGACCATGTTTGAAAAACAGAATGGTCTGTGTAGAATACAAAGCTCCATGAGGAAACTAGAGCTAACAGATCCTCCTCTTTCTCACCTTAAGCACACAAGGGCTGAGGTTCTTACCTCCTCACATGAGCTCCTCCATCTACTTAGAGAGAGTGAGCTCTCGACAGAGAGGGTGATGAAGTGGGAACGCTGGTGGAAGGTGTCAGCCATTCTACCATTGTCCAGAGTAATTCTGCTCTTGGCCCATGTTTCATTTCCCACTCCACAAAGTTGCCCTGCAGGTAACCAAACCCACATCCTTGATGGCCTTCGGCTGTTCTTTGAGCTTGGCCCTTTAGAAGGGGCACCCTGCCTTTCACCACATTGACGCCTGTCCCTGACAAGACTTCTGATCATTGAAATTGATTTATCCCATTTCAGTGATGTCTTAGCACCCCCATAGATTAGCAACCTGAGCATCTTCCCAGGGGCCCAACCCTTAAATCTATTTGTGCATTAAGGTAGTCACTAACACAATAATTCATTTCACAATTATTACTGTATATGTAGCTGTCCCTGCTCTAGTGAATAAAATAGGCATTACTCCTTCACATGTGAACCTTACACACACACACACACCAAAGTAGAAGAACAATGGGAAAAGGGAAACCAGTGCCCATTCTATGTAGATCATGTGCATTCTTGTTATGTATATGGGAAGAAGTAAGGTCACATCATAAAGACATTGCTTCTTTCAGTCACTGAATCGATCACTTAAATTAAAAATTACAGTTTTCTGTACTTACAGCAACAGGAAGAAAGAAGTGTTTGTGATGGTTTTCTCCTTAAATCATCCTTCTTGGACCAGAGTATATATATAACCTACCTGCCCAGCAGAGACAATGATATCGCATCTCTCCTCCCCATGTTGCTTGGATGAAACCCACTCTTGAGTCTCTAGGGCTCAGGGGAGTTCAATGGGCTAATAGGCAATCCCAGCTGAACCTTGGCAGACCTTCCCACCAGACCTCAGGGGTTACTGGATTTGTAATGCAACCCCAAAGGCATTTATGAATCAGCTGCAGTGGAAGTGCTTGCCTGTGGCATCTTGCCAAGACCCTATTAGAAGTCTCTCAGAAGAGCCTGACAACAGATATTATAAAGGCTGCAGAAGGATGATTATGGTCTGTCATTTGAAGAGTCTACACATGGACTACACATTTAGTTTTTTTTTATTATAGTTGAAAATGAAAATGCCCCTAAATATAAACTGTCTAGCCAGTACCATCTACTGTATATTGGCTGCAAATACAGTGAAATTGCTTTTAATCATCTCAACTCTAGTGTGGATGTTGGTAAACTTAAATGATGGAAAGCCCATAATTCTGGTACAATTTTGGTATCCTCACCAAATATCAATTCCTTTTTATGCATTTTAATGCATTATCTGTTTGTTTGTTTTTTAAAGAAAAAAAAAGGTTCGACTAGGCACTGAGAAAGACATAGCTCTGGGACTGGCACTTGCTCTTAAACTCAAATATACTTTGTCAGGGTTTAGTAGCCTGAATGTGAGGACTTAACACACTGAGACAATGCTGCTTAAAAAAACAAGAGAGAGAAAGGAAGAAAATTTTTCCTTATGAAGACTGATGGAGAGTTTCAACATATGCATAAAAGGGAACAAGATAGTGAGAAGGGACAAGAAATTATCCTGGAGTGGTGCTCAAATTAAAGAGCGAAGCTTTGGCAAAAGCATTCTTTTCAATCCTCAACCCATATTTATGTTAGACTATAATTATAAATGAATAGATTTTTTTAAATTTAAAAGTTGTTTAAATAGCAATTTTTTTTCATTGCTGCACAGAATATACGGGGGTGCCAAAAAAATGTGTACAAGTGGACACTTTGGTCAACATTGCTCAAGCAGTAGTTCTCCATAATCAGAAGTGTCTGGATGCTGATGGTAACCACTTTGAGTACCTTTTGTAATTGCAGAACTCAAACATAAGTTGTATTCCTCTTTTGTTATCGGTATATATTGAATTCTACAATTTTAATACAGTTTTTCTTTCTTAAAATGTGTATACATTTTTTGGCACCCTTTGTATAAAAAAAATAAGGCCCCTTCTGAGACAGCATGCCTACTACAAAGACGCTACAAAATGAAACAGATACAGTCATTTGGGGGAGTTCCCAAAGTATGGTTTATCTCACCTGTATCCTCAGATTGGTTAGGAACAAAATAATTCTTGCTCACTGTACTCAGTTTTGGATTTGATTCAGCAGTTACAAAAGAAGGGGTAAAGAAAAGCTACTTAATATATAAGTATATTAATGAAATTAATGAAATTAATTTCATTAGAAATTAGGAAAGATAATGAAATTGAGTAGAAGCATGTTGAAAAAAATGTAAGGAAGGAGAGACTGACACATTTGAAAGTAACTCATAGTAAAGTGACAAAGATTAAAATTACAGGACAAAACAATCATTCAATCATTGACTCTAAATATTTATCAAAAGAGCAAACTTTTCTCTCCTCTCAGAATATTATTCTTCTGACCTCTCAACATTTCTGACTGCCTTTGGTGTATAATCTTCACCTAGCTGTTTTATCACTCTGCTACCTTCCTTTTCAATATTATCTAACTACACCTAGTCACTACTTCGCATTCAGCAGACACCCACTCACAGTCATGCTTTATTTCCTATTACTTGCCAGCAACCTAGGTGATTTCAGTGTCCAGACCCATGCATGACTCCTGACAGACATTATGGCTTTTTATTTTCCTTCCTCCAGTGTCTTTTTTTTTTAAATAGACTTTATTTTAGAGCAGTTTTAGGTTCTTAGCAAAATTGAGAGGAAGGTACAGAGATTACCCATATACTCCATTCCTACACATGCATGGGTTTCCCCATTATCATCGTCCTGTACCAGAGTGGTGCATTTGTTACACCTGATGAATGTACATGGACACATCATTATCACCCAAAGTCCATAGTTTGCATTAGGGTTCACGCTTGGTGTTGCATTCCAGTATGTTTTAATCTCTGTTCTTGAGCCCTCTGCTCCTGCAGCACACATGGACCTTGTTACCATCCAGTTCTATTCCTCATCAGACAGCTTTACCTCCCATATCCCATTCTGACCACAATCCCCATTCTTTTATGTCTCACAACTGCCACATGATTCTTCAACCTCACAGATCTTTCTCAGCCTTTGAGCCCTGTGTTTTATTTCCATTGCTTGTCTCCGTATCCTGGAATCCTTATTGATCATTTATTTTATCTTTGTTTTTAGAACTTTTAATATTGTGCATCCTCATTATTCCACTTCTCTGTCAAGCAGAATTCTTCAACTCCCCATTTTCTTCTCCGGCCCAGTTTTCTGAGAGTGACTGGAGGAAATGCCATTCCCATGCCAACTGCTCCCATTGAGGTCACCTGGTTTTCAGCCTCAGTTGAGCCCTATGTTCTAGCTGACAATGTTTACTTGTTCGTAGTCAAGATCCTTAGTTAAACATCAGTGTTTCCACTCTCAGCCACTAAAAACTGTACAAACTCCCTCAGGAGTTAAACTCACTCCAATTCCTTCCCTCTACAAATGTATCCATGTTAGTACCTTTCTTATTTTCTTTTTCCATGTTCCTGATTCGGCTCCTTTCATCACCTTCAGGACATGCATCTAGTGCTTTATCTCATTTTCTTGTATCTTCAATGATCCCTCATTAGATGTTTCTTTCTTCTAAAAATTAAAATGTACACTAAATTCACACCATTCTAAAATAGTCATTAATACATATACAATTCAGGGATAAATGAAAAGAATAAAGAACTGTATATGTAGAATGAACTCAACTTCATAAAAGGATTACATAAAACAAAGTCTGGAAGGAAATAAACCAAAACTTTACTGTAGTAATCTCTTAGTCATGGGGTTTTGGATTACTTTGATTTTACTTTTCATTCTTTTTCATGGTCTCTAAACTTTCTACAGTTAGTATGTATTACTTTTTTATTTAGAGAATGAAAATTTTTCCCTAAAAATACATTTTCAAAGGCATGTAGTCATACTATTGATCCTGTGTCCCATCCTAGCTTTATTTTATTTAGGTAATATTTATCCAATCAGCAAATAAATTCCATTTATTTGGTTTTCATTCATTTCTTAACCCACTGCCATCTGAACCCCACTTTTCTAGTTTCACTGAAAAGCTCTGGTATTTTCAATATGACTTTCAATATTCCCAAATTAAAGGACCATCAATTCTTGTCATGCTGAAAACTCAGTGCTGCTTTTGCGCCTGTTCCACCCCCCTTCACCTAAGATACTTTCCTCCCTTAATTACCACTCACGCCTTTGAGTCTATCTCCATGATGTTATCCTCTTTTCCCTCTCACTCCTTAAATTCCCTAGGGCTCAGCCACAAGCCCCCTGATTTTCTCTCTTTTTTTCCCTCCCTGGGCTATACCACATACACAAATGCATTTATCCAACACACATCTGCTGGCCATTCTAAAACCTCTACTTCTTGCTCTGTTTTAAAGTGTTTCCAAGTTCAGGGGACATAAATGTACTTCATGTACAGTGGTAAGAGAAATAATAGCCCTTTTAAAGAACACATTTAATAGATTTTACACTATAGTATATTATATGCTTCAAATAGAAGTTGCACTTGTACAAAGAAGATAGTTCTCATTATAGCCAACTGGGAATAATATACTCAGATACAATCACATAACAAAATCTCAAAGAAGATGTGTGTTTTCACATTTGAGTTTATTAGTGCTTATGTGGTAGGTTTTACATTTCAATAAAACTGTGAAATAAAACTGTAAGTAAAAGAAAAGAAAGCAAACACAATACAATACAAGAAAAATACTCTAAACTAAAAGCAAAAGTTTGTAGTATCATTTGTAAATAGTTATTATGACAAATGCTGTGGATACTTGATTATTTTATTGGTCACAGTGAGTGATAATCAAACATTCAAAATTATCTACTGAAATTTTATACACGGTAATAGAAAAAAATCTTTAATTTTTTTTCTCTCAAGGATATCAAGATCATTAAATTAAAAAAATAATTTCAATAATTTCAAATAATAATGTACAGATACTCACTTGACAAATGGTTAAAAAATAAAACAAAGTAGTATAGGGAAGCCCTCACCTATCAATGGGACAACTGGAGAATGAACAAAGAAATTGATTCCCACTTGGTGTAGTTAGACTTTATGTTGCTAGTTCTCTGAGATGGGTGTGGAATTCCTTTTCAGGAGCCTGTGTCATTCAGAGCCCTAGATTCTGGGTCAGTGCAGCTGGCTCAAAATTGGGCTCTGCCACTCAGACTTTGTGTGAATTTTGGTCACTCATTTTTTTTTTTTAATTTCTTTCTGAGCCTCATTGTGTCCATCGGTGAAGGAAGTTATAACACAACTGGGTTGTTGTGGAATAGTGCATGTGACAACAGTTACACTCTGTCAAGCACAATTAACTCAAAGTCTATTGGATTTTTTGAAATAATAATTGAGTCTTCAGACTTCATAAGTTCCTAATTTAAAGGAAATAGAGACAAAAACTGGACTTTATTATTTATTCTTCCATGCACTAACTGGTTGATCAGGGACACGTCATTTAAACTATCTGGCTCTAAGTTTTCTCAGCCTTAAAATAAAAAATATAGATGTGATGAATTATTTTTCCACTCTGATTCTATAATCCTGAAACCATTTAGGAGGTGACATACTTTCTAGAACATTAACATGGTCCTTTTGTTTATTCTGTTTCTTCACATACCTCATTTTTAAAATGTTTGAAAAACATTTGGAAGTCAATATTAAACTTAACAGGCCATTTTGAATCTTAAAATGAAACCTATAAGACAGTATGTTTTTTGTTTTGCTTGTCACAAGTTTCTTTTGGAAGTAAGTGTGTAAGTAATGAATAAAACATCTAACTGCATATGTGTGCAGATGCAAATAAAATTAGGCATTTCATAGCTGGTTGGAGCAAAAATTCCTATTCTAAATCTCTCTCTTCACTTATGCTGCTGCTCAGAAAAAGCAGGCAGAGAGGAGCATTTCCCATCCATGGCTAGTCATAAAGTGACTACATTTATTGGGGGGTGAGAATACAGAAATGACATCTTTAAAATATGGAAAACTTTAGATCCAGGCATTTGGAATCTGAGACAATCTGGGGCGATCTCCAGAGATTTAACAAAACCCTCAGAACCATCTTTGAGGCAGCCTAGAATTATCAGCAGAGCCCTGAGTGCGTCTACCTGCAAAGGACATTCTTCCTACCAAGAAGAGTGAATCACCCCCTTGTCACCTGAGGAGACAGCCCCAAACAACCAGGGCAAGTTGGGAAGTTTCGCAGGCCTCACTGCCCAGAATGAGACGAGATGGTAGAAATAATAGTAAGAATATAGAGTCTTTCACTGGGATTCACACACACACACACACACACACACACACACACACACACACACTTAAGAAATTTGTGTAGTCTCTGGGAATCTGGATTTGTATCACTGACATCTAGTCATTTTTTAGGGATCCTCAATACTATTTAAGGGCTAAATTTAAATTTTGAACTCATATTTAAAAATAATTTGAAAACAAATAAAAGTCCTAACATTTCCATTAATGTACAATTTTGAAATCTGGGATCACATGATGTGGAAAATAGATGTTAAGGTGAAACAGGAATCCCTGTGTGCTGTGTGTACACAATTCTAAACAAGAAATCAGTGTCTATCGAAACCTTTTCTATGGAGAGATAAACCTAAAAGAGACAGAAAGAAATAACTTTTTGGGAGTAGGAGGGGGTGGAGACTCAATATCTAGGATCTAGAGTTTTGTAGTTCGAATTATCTGCTAATATAGTTGCACCACAAATTTAGTAAAGCTGCTGCCCACCATACCCTGTGTGTCTCATTTTAAAACAATCATTTATGGATGTTAGGGATGCCTAGGAAAGCAGAAGGACTCCGTGTCAATCAAAGCTAATCACTGGTACAGGCAGAGGGCTTTTGTTGGCCTCCATGCTCTAAGCCGTGCTTCCACATCTGTGTTTGAAGAGATTAGAGAGGTGCTTCATACAAGAACTGTATTAGTTAAAGCTGATCGACAGTATTTGGAATAAATCATGAAAAAGTTGAGTGCCAGAAGGGAAAGCGTGGCAAGTGGGAGATTGAAACTGACGAGGGCTAAATCCAGCCCCCACTAGTCCCCCCAACGTTTGTATTTCGGTTTTGCTCGCTGGAGAGCATTACCAGGTGCCATGCTCTTGCCACTTCCTAGCAAATATGCAGCAGCTCAGCCAAGAAGCTCGGCGCCAATGTTTTCAGCGACACACTTGCCACACTTGGGCAAAGGGCTCCAGTTTTATTTGAGGTGCTTCATGGAAAACAGATTAGCCCAACTGAGTAAGTGGGATTTGAGGACTAAGGATGGAAAAGAATGAAAAGTAAAAAAAAGATCCCAGCAAAAATGAACACCCAAGCCCCCTCCCTGTTTATAGCAGTGTTCTCTCTGCATGAAGGCCATACACTGGCAAATAAATTATGAGTGACAAGTATTTGAACCAATAAAGAGGGCACTATATTTTATATGCAGTAAATTTAATTCCAGATTGTGTTTCACCTCAGCAGGGTGACATGTTTATTGCCAGTGAAAGATGAAAGCCGAGGGAGTTAGAGGCAAACGTCAGCAGTTCTAGTGGGCACCCGCAAAATGAAGATTTGACAGACCGGTGGCGGAGCCCTTGAAATGAAATGCCAGATCAAATTTTACCCCAAAGGGGTCAGATGTACCGTCGTGCCCCCAAACTCGCAATACCAGCTGAATAAATGAGCCTGGTTCAGCAGAGAGCAGGAGGCCAAGAGCATGCTCTTGTGAATTTCTTCTCATAGGATCATCAGCTTTCCTGAAGTGCAGTGAGCCTGGGAGGACCAGAGTGAGGTGTGTCTGAGGGAGGATGTGCTAGAAGGATGTGAAGTGCTGCTGCCTCTGTGGGGCTCTAAGTGTCGTTTTAAAAATCTATTGAACAGATCGAAAAGTAGAAGTGAGTCTAAATTGATCTGCCCGTCTCTCAATTTCATCCTACAAGCATTCAGCTCAGGTGTTCAATTTATTGAGCCATCACCCCTTTTTAAACAATCAACATCAACACACAATAAATATTCTCAGCAAGGGCAATATTTACATGCATGACTCATTGTTTTAGAAGATTTATTTATGGGGGAACTGACTGGTAATTACATCAGACTTCCTTCGGTAGATGGTGGCACAGTGGCATTTGGGCACAGCTACTGCAAAAATTAAGCACATCAAAAGAAGGAGCCCTGTTTTCTCCTTAAATAGGTCCCGTATCCTAACTGCAAAGTTGGGGAGGAATTTTTGTTAGAATGTGCACATGACTTCACCTGTCATCTTAGAAAGAATGAGAAAGGGAGGGAGGGAAGTAGGGAGTGAAGGAGGGAGGGAGAAAGGAAGCGAGGAAGGAAAAGAAGTTGCTGGTACTTAGGGAAGTGCATTCATGAAGAAGAGTTTATGTGATAATTCCGTAAAGGTGTTGATAATTCATGTAAAATCGTAGCCCATCTTTTCTCTCTGCACTTACAAACCAGGTTCTGTTATCCAATATATGGATCCGGCTAGCCAAACGCTTTCGAACTCATTTGTGGAGACATAATGTCATCAACTTCTTGAATCAATCTGAAGAGTGAACATTTTAATCAGTTCCTTTCACCAGCCCTGCCCGGCAGGACTAACAGTAGACTCACCCATGTATTTAACATCACATAAACGTATTTTAAGAGTGTTTCTCATAGTTCAGTGTCATCGAGGTGAAGATGATGTAAAATTTTTGGATCCTGTATTTTCAGGGTTGCTTCCTCTCTTAATTTACTTTGTGTAACTTTTCTTCACTTTGTACACCTTCTCTATATATTCACTGAAGTTATAGAGAGCACGTGCTCTCATGCCTGGATGGACAACAAAGATCTGAATAATGTTACTGGCACCATCTAACTAATTTTGGGAGCTTTAACGAACCTACTTGTTTCTTGTAAAAGTGACCTCACATTTGGTGAAAGGGGCTCTGAACAGAAGCAGCAGAACCTGGGGTCCTCCTGGTGATACCTGGAGCTACAAGAACATGTGTGATATATAAGGGAGCACACCTACCATCAACAGTAATTGTTGATTACTCACTCCTTAAGAATATTTTGAGTGTGTTTGATGGTCAAAATGTGTGTAAGTTTTTTGTAAGACTTAGATAAGAGTTGCTGTATGAAAGACACTTTCATACACAGACAGATGAAAGGAACCTAGCTGTTACCATTGTTATACTGTGGTCCAGTACTGTTTCCTGACCACTGTTTTACTCTGGTCATTCACTCCCTTTGCTACATTCTCCCATGGCGCACAGAACTGAAGTATTTTTAAGCTTGTATCCTCTGTGTTCTCCAACTATTCCAGGAGCCTCTTTCATCACATCAACTACATTCCCCTCCTCCCAGGTTCTATATGCCCTGACCTTCCCTATCTCTATGTTCCCTGCTGTTTCCTCCATTTTTCTCTTCAGCCTCCTTTGTCTGCTCTTTTCAGGCCTCTTGTGTGAGCTGTGCTTGGAACAGAGTCCCATTTGTCTGCACACGCCCTTCATCTTGGCCAAAGAGCTCCCAAAGACTCCACAGGCTTTCAAAGTCATAGCATGAATTCCTGCCAAATAAATCTATTCAGTTTGTTTCCCTTTTTGAAGATCACAATTATTGGTCTTACTTACAATTCATTATAAGTTTTGGGGACAAAAGAATCAAGGAATAGGATAAGAGGGTTGGTATTTTCCAGACAACTGAAAATATTAATGATGTCAGAAGAGAAATGATATTTAACTTGACAATGGTCAAATTCATTATAATTACATAATGTACAACATTTCCAAAACATTTTATAGTTAGAATAAACACAGTTGATATCATGTACACATGATAAACCTTTTATCCCTACACTTCAGTGTTTGCTTATTATTCTGTTAGTCCTGAAATCCTGTTGTCAAGTAGTTTTAATGCCTTCTCTCAAGTTCCTCTTAGATTCATTTCTCCTTTCCAATTCCACACCAACACTAGCAATCAGGCATTTTTCACTCAAACTCAGGCTACCTTAGGGACCTTCTAACCAGGACATTGAAGCTTTTCTCTCTGTTTAGTGGCTTCTTGGAAGCTATTTTCTGTGTCTCCCTTATAAAATTAAATTCAAATTCCATTTGATTCTGCTTAAAGCCCACCATTCTCTGACCCTCCCAAACCCATCAGCCTGACATTGGGTGTGCAGTACAATTATTGGAGCTTCAGTTTCCTCCTGAGCATCTGCCTTGCTAGGTTTTAATAAAGATAGAAATAGGCATGTATCATGTACTGACCACCATGCCCAGACCATGATAGTTGCTCAGTAAATGGTAAGTCATTATTTATTGTAACAAATGGTCCCTTGTTTTCTGCCAAGTTAGTCTGCACTTCCTTTCTAGAAAATGACTTCACATCCTCCCCCTACTTTGCTCATGTTTTTCACTACACTCCGGTGCTCTCTTCCATTCTCCTTCTTTATCCACATGACCTGGCTCAGAGCTCCCCTTCCACCAGAAACCTTTGTCACCAAGAGCTTTCAGAGTCTGCATCCCAGGAAAAAAAGAATTAACAGACACCAGAATGGCTGGCTGCAAATGTTTATGTTATTCTACATAGCTTATATAATTTAGGATTATAGTTTCACTTCAAAAATACCCACATTTGTTCAATAGCAACTATTAAATTATGATAATTTATGTTTTAACTATCTATTCATAAGTAAGTTCTCACCATCTTTTGATGTCCAACTTAAATGTCTTCTCCAACACCCAGGTGAGCTACTCTGATGATCTGGCCTTAGATGAAGTTATTCTCTGTTTTTTATTAAGGTTGCATTTTCTATTTTACAGAAATCATATATCATCTGATATTGTGATTGAACCTGCATGTAATATATCTACCGTAATGAAGGTGGAGGTGAGCTCATGGAGGACAGGAAGAACATAGTTCAATCTGACAAACGATTACTGAGCACCCAGGGGAACATCACTGACTCTGGGGGTATAAGCAGAAAAACATGGAGTTGTGTCCAGCCTCTAGCTTATAAGCCCGTGCATTTCTGAGTGGCTGGGGACAACCGTAAGAAGAGAAGGGCAGAAAATGCGAAGCAAATAACAATAAGCTCTTTCATAAGTGTAATTGGCAGTCCAGTCTTACTGGACCACCAGTGGAAGGTTGAGGAAAAATTTTGATTTGACTCTACTTGTATTAGGATCTATTTAAAAGTTTGAATAGGCAAGGTTATTTTTTAGTATTTAGGCATGTAGCATAATGTCCCCAAATAACATATAGTTAGTGAATCTTTGTTGAATGAATAGCAAAGTAAATGACATGCTGTTATATTCTTTCCATATAATTGGTTTGTTTTCATTTTTATTGATCTTAGAGGAGTTGGCAGCATCTGGCTTCTATAGGATATGTTTATCTCCTAAGGTGAAGGTCACCTGTATGGTCATCTGTAGACCTTAACTTTAAATTGATTATAAATGAGCTAAAGTTGAATTGAGTTCAAACTGACAGTGGCTGTGTTGAGACAAGAAAATAAACAAGAGAAACAGTTGCAATTACAGTGTAAAAATGAGCATTTTAGAGCAATGTTGAATAAAAATATTGCCTGCATAGCAAAGTTCAATTGTACTTACACTGCTAAGATTTCTTTAGCAACTCTTCCCTACACCCTTCTTCAGAAGGTGATAATTGATGTTGGCATTGAACCTTTTGAAGTGGTGGGAATTCATACTTTAAAATGTCCAATTAGCCTCAGAAATGAGTGATAGAATGGGTCACTGAATATTTTTAAAGGCCAGAAGCACCTTCATTTGAGGGCATCTAAACCATTGCCCTAAATCAACCTCCAAGGATCTTTCCTCCAACATTTGCTTGCTCTCTTTGTACAGAGGCTAGGACAGCAGCATACAGCCCCCAGAAGGAGAACCCTCACAATTTTCTTCAGAATGCCAAGTGGCATAGTGAACGATAAATAACCGTTCTGTAACAAGCAACCCCTTTTTCCCCTGCTGGAACAAACTGTTCATCTCTATTTGAATAAAAAGCCCACACATATATCAAATTAAACAAAACAGCATTGTTTGAAATACAGATCAGGCAGTCTTCCCAGACTTGTGTCAGTAAAATTTCATAGCGCTTCATACCGTTGTATGGGAACTCTCTTTCTCTTCTTCTTTATGTGTGAGTGCAGAGTCACTATTCCTAGACAAAGGAATGTAGACACGGGCCATGCCCCCCATTCCATTGAATAAAATAAAGGTCCAACTGGAGACTTTGATGGCGAGAGAAAGAACGCACCACTGAAAGTACAGGTGGTGACTGTACTATACAACTATATTAGGAGCATTTGATCAATAAGAAGTTATTTTGCTTATTGCCAGGACAAATATTTTCCCACTTGATGAGGCATAACTCCGGGTCGATGTTAATGAGCCAGGAAGCTAATTGTGTACTGTGTGTGTTGAGTTGGGGGTGGAGGCGGTAGTGTGTGGGGACCGCCTTGCACTAACTCATAAGAGCCGATTGTTAAATTTTTAGGATTTTGCAAGCTTTTTGTTACATACAGTCATTATTAAAAATTAATAGAAAAGTATAAACTTAAAATTCAATAAGTTCTATAAAAAAGAAAGATAATACCCCAACTCATTACTTCTTATTTGACAATGTTTTCCTGTGATCTGTGCTCTTGAGGTTATTTATGTCTGTTATGTCTATATGGTGGGAAGAGTAAGGAATGGTGTGATGCCTCGTGTTTGCTCCCCACTCCTCATTCACACTGACACATTGGTAGCTTGCGATTGACTCACACTACAAATCAGAGTTATTGCTTTGTTTGTTTGTTTGTTTTCATTTTGCAGCAAGCTGATTGGTAAACATTTATCAGCACACCAGTGGGTGGAAGATCTGTGAGAATAGACCTTAGTTCCCATGCAAACTTAAGCTGCTGAGCTGAGCAGGGGCTGACTTCAGTACTTCAAGGTTAAGAAGACACGCTAGGACTTCCGGTGCAAAGGGCCGATTTGCATGGTGTTTTGCCTTCCATAAGCACATATTAAGGGGTTAGAGTAACTTCTTCCAGTTACTTTTTCAACGTCAGAGTATAATCTAGGAAGATATATATTTTTTTCTTTAAGGTTTTATTGGGGAATCAGGGAAGGGGAACAGACAAGTTGCTGTTCTTTGTCTTCAGTCTAGTTGTGGAGGACGTTGCTTCATTGGCCCATGTTGGTATTGTGATCATTGCGCTCTTCCCGAGAGAGGCAGATCACTCGCTGGCCATTGGATGTCCGCTCACCAAGGCTCACGGCAACTCATGCCGGCTGCCGGCCACTCAAGCTGGCTGCAGGCCACTCATGGTAGCTTACGGCAGCCCACTGCAGCAGGGGCTGCAGCCTATGCCATCACCGGACTCACAGCAGCCCAGCTCCAGGTCGAGCTGTTGTTCATCATCTTAGCTGTAGAGGGCGCAGTGTCACTGGCCCTCATGTGGGATCCATCCCGGGCCCTGCTGCTCAGAGCTGGCGTCCCAAACCACCTTCTAAACAATGCACCACCCGGCTGGCCCAATGTATATACATTTTTTTTTTTTTAGCTGAGCCATCCTGCCACCTGTTGGCAGTTCAGCTACAGCTCAGGTAGGGCCGGGAATCGAACCGGCGATCCTGTTGCTTAGAGCTCACACTCTTGAGCGAGCTCTTAACCAATAAGCCATTCAGCCGGCCCTAGGAAGATATTTAATATTAGTACAAGTTGGTTTATTAGGAAAAGTTTCTATTCATTTCCACCAAGCGTAATATTTTGTTAATTTTATTAAATGGGGTGTGTTTAGCCTAAATTGGCAGTAATTGAACATCAGTGTAGCCCAACAGCGGGACGGTAGCCACCACTCTTCTCATCCTTTCTAAGCTCCTGTTCTCGTCAAACTAGGAGATGGACTTGAAAAATGTGAGCAAGATGGGAAGATATAGACGCAGAGTTGATAAGTGGTAATGAATTAGGTATCCTTCCATATTGGCATTTGTGCCACATGTACCTCTCTAGGCTTAAAGCTAAAAGTGACATGGTTTCTTATGGTATTTGTAGCAGATTTCAAATCTGCTACAGGGGTCTTATAGAGGTCCTATAATTATTTCCCCCCTAATTCAACTTCTATGGCTGCATTAAGCCAATTAAAGTATAATGATTTATAATTTATTTAAATAACTATAATAAAAATATTTCACATGATGTCCAGGGTTATATAAATACAGAGTATAGTATAGTACACATATATACACATATGTACACATATACTCCATATGTACATATATACATTATATCTAATATAGTCATATATACTGTATATACATATATAATATATTACACACATATATAGGATATATATATTCAAATAAAAATATATTTATATATATTTGAATGTATATATATAAATGAAAAATATGTGATTTGACCTGGGCTATATGGTCAGGGTTTGTTGGATAATATGGCAAGACCAAGGCAGCATTTTTCTTTAGAGTATACGTATTTTGCAAACAAAGCAAGTACATATATAAACAAATCAGCATTTCTAATAGTGACCATGCTATTATTTTGTTGTCTTATGCTATAAGAGGCCAGCAGCTATTACAATGTTTCTCAGGCAAGTGCCCTCTTTTTTCAGCAAGTAAATTCCTCTAAGAATGTCATGTGATCTTGCTATTTGGTTCTATGCACAGGGTAATCTCAATGTTTAAATTGCACAACTGTCAGATACAGTATACCTTGAGGATCAAATCCCTTATGTCACAATATTAAACAATTATTTTTGGCTACACCATTGAATTTCCACTGCCTGAGGTGTCTCTTGTGTTCCAAATCAAGTCAAATTAAGAATGTATACACTAGTAAATTGAAGAAACAGATAAGCAGAAGCAGAAAAAAACCAATAGGAAGATTATCCTTGTAATGTTTCATTAAGCAACTTCCATTAGGAAAGAAAAAAATCATTAATGCTAACCCATGTTTGAACTTAAAACACAAAATTCAAACGGATTCACACAGTGTGTTTTTACATATAACCTATGCTTTTAATAGTCACTCTTTGATATGTTGCAAGTATCATCTTGAATTTTATGTGAACTGATTCACAGAAGTCATTCAGCAAATTAATGTAGTTTTGGAAAATTAACAGCAAAGTAGGCATGCCGCCAAATGTCTAATGACAAATTGAAGGGTTTGGAGATGTGTCTGTCTATTTGCAGTATTGGAACTGTTTTCAAAACAAAAACACACTGAAAATGGTGCTGGCATGACAGGAGATGCAGTCGTTATGCAATTTTAATTGACAAATAATTCCATTTTTATGTGAATAAATTCACCTAGCCAATAACTACATTATCATCTATCACGTACTGGTTTCCCTTCCCATCTCATGCACCCTCTAATTTTGATGAATTTGATCAAATGTATCTGGCAGCATAGCTGTACTGGCAAGTCAAAGAAAGACCACAGTGAGTTGGAGGTGGTGGGGGAGGGGCAGGCAGGAGGATGGTGATTTGTCACAGGGTTGGAGACCGTCTTTATCATTACCTGTTGTGCAGATATTATTATCCTCCATTTATTTTCCAGCCTGAAGATTCAGATTGGAATGCATCCTATTCTTTCAATAAGGTACTAAGCAGCTCTCTAATAAACTCAGGTATACAAGGGGTATATGTGTAGGGATGGAGACTGGGACAATTAGAAACCTTTATCGATCTACATGTAATTAATCTTTAGATGTTGGCTTTAAGCTCCAGCATAATAGCCTCAGTGTATAGCCCACGTTCACAGAAGGAGCAGCTGACATGCAGAATGATCACAAATATGAACATACTCTAGCTAAGGGCAGGTATTCCAATGGCGACATTAAATATAAATACAATAGAGTATTGACATAATGTAGTAAGGTTCCCTTGCTATTAAAAGGCTTTGTTCTAAAGCGTATCTGTGTACACAATAAGATGATGAACACAGTGCATCACATAGCTAAATTTAATATATGCAGGGGTATGATGTTTGCAATGCATGCATTTCAGCAGGTCCCATTAGTGCGCCTTTCCCCTCCAGTGAAAACAGAATGAACCACAGCCCCTTCTGGTTTGCATAAAGCAAACAAAATTAGATTTGCTTTGCTGAATTGAAACCCGCTTGGGATTGTGAGCCTCTCTCGGGGACAAATTACTTCAAACAATCCCTTTGTACCATAACAAAATCAAAAAATTCAGGCCAATCAACATGGCTCAAAACCCTTAACACAAGAATTAATAATACAACCTAGTCTATTTTTATTGCTTCTGCGCTACAGCTCCTTGTTTTAATGTAATTATACTTATTTGCCGTCCACATGTTAAGTAAGCTTGCATATGTTAACTAATGCGACATAAAACAACTTTCCTAATTTTACCATTGCTACAAGCATTGTTCCCCCTGGAATAAGATCCAAACATTGGACAAGTTGAACACTGACATTATTAAATTAAATCTATTTTTAGACCCATGATAAATGAATATAGGCAAAATGTCAAATGTTTATTCAGATAGGTGCAAAACCTGATTGACAATCAGATTAGTCTATTAAGAATATTGGTTTATGGAGTGTTATTCACTTGATATCTCTTGGCTTTAAAGGCTATTTCCCTGCAGAAGAGAAGAACATGTATGTCTGTAAAAATGGAATCTCTTAAATCAGGTATCTGGTCAATGACCATTTAAATTCAGCAGCTTGAGTCAGTATCAAGATGATATATATTCCCACTGCTTTTAACACCTGAAAATCAACAGAGGTTATACGCCACTAAAACTTTCATCTGAACCACAAGTTTACTGACTTTTCAGATTTGAAATTTAGAGTCTAGGATAACTTTTTGCCCACTGCTTTTTAAAATGAAAGGTCAGATTGAATATTTGAATTCACAGAATCTTGCTCTTTTGGGATCAAAAGCTCTTTCCCCTGTTGCCTAGTCCATTACAAACATAATCTCATTCTTAGGAATGAAAAGTATGTTAGACATTTATATACTGAGGAAAGTTTTATCTAATTATCAAGCGATAGTTAATTTTTTATAACTTGGGTGAGCTTCACCCAACACTGACCAAATACCTGCATGAAAAGTTGTAAAAGATCTGTCTTTAAGCATGAATTTATCTAGATAACTATTGGATCATTTAAACACAAGTAACCTATCAATTTGGTTCAACAGCATGTCAATTATGTCCAAAAGATCATTCAGTCTCATTGTTTGCTATTGAATAAATAAATATGTTTGACATATTTCTCCTCCTTCCTATCAGCTACACAGATTCTGAGTCTCTCATATAAAACACACACAATTATACAATCAAATGATTTATTAAAGGTCTCCTTGATGTTAAATCTTTCAAATTAGACATCTCCTTTTAAATATGGCAGACAATTGATCAAAACAGTTAATATCACCCAAAGGTATCAAATTGGGTCTATAGGTGTGTTTTGTTTAGCAAGGTCAGTCTTTAAAAGAGGTAAAACTAGAATGCTTTTATATGTGACACAATTGCTGCAGTTCCCTATCATACCTCTTATAATTAGAGCATGTCTGATCCCTGAAAGCACTTACATTTGAGACCCCCTGATCAACACTTCCTGATTAGTCATTTATTTTGAAATAGCTTAATATACAAAGTACCTGAGATAAGGGTCTAAAAGTAGAATTAAGACACTGGGATTTCTCCATATAAACAAAACCTAACCCTGAGGGCTACCTGAATGTGTGTGTGTGTGTGTGTGTGTGTGTGTGTAGAATTCCATTTAATCCCCGTTTAGAATCTGGGACAGGTGGAGGAGAGAAAATGGGTGCCATCCTAAGAGAAGACCCAAGGTCTGTGTATCACATTGGCAAACAATTTTGAAAGACCATTCTCTACTTCTTCAAGTGAAAATGTTAACAGCACTATTCTCTTAAAGAACAAGAGATGATGTCATTATTGTAGTTTTATTCATAAGACATAGGAATGCAAACTACCTCAGTTTTCTCCTATTTTTACTTTCTATTATTTAGGTCTTATATTAAGTCCTTGGATCAGTTCCCAACCTATTGTGATTCTAATTTGATTTGTATACCCCAGTCTTTCTCAGAGGTACTTTAAAATCTTAGATAAAAGAAAATGAATTAGTTGTATGTACGTGCCAGAGCAGCAAGAGCAAGGATATAAGATCAGTGAGCGCAGTTCAGCACCAGAAAGAACAATTAAGTGATCTTACCCTTACCTACCCACTCTCCCCCTTGCTCCCTCACCTCGCAAATCACTCTTTTGTTCTCCAGCTTTACCTCAGTGTCCCATTTCTTTCTAGTGCCAGTGCAAATTGCCCAGTTGAGCCTTCTAGCTTCCTTCCTTGCAAGACTTTGGCTAAATGAATTAGCTTCTCAGATCTTTGCTTTGTCTATCTCCAAAGTAATGATACCTGCCCTGACTGGATTTTCTTAAATTATAAAATTATCTCCTCTGACTACTCTATTGCATACTACATATATCACTGTTATTTCGTTACTCATCCTCCCTTGTCTCCCCTTGGACAATATCTCTTGTGTGTCTCACTGTTAATGATTTAGATGAAGACCAATAGCCTAGTAAAGGCAAAGGCATAGTCTCTCAAATTAAATTCTATTAGTTCCCAGTATATAGTATAGTACCTGGCAAATAGTACATGATCAAAAATGTTAGTTTCAGTCACCCATGTATTCCTCAGTTTAACCAAAACATTTAAAAATTATTTCAGGACACTCTTTAAATTTATAACTAATACAAATTACTTTATCCAAGAACTTTTCACATTCTAAATAGAGTCTCATATTGGAAAAATATTTTTATTTCATTATGAAAATGCTAACTGATTTGTTTGATTAAAACTAAAATTTATCGGGCCGGCCGAGTGGCGCGATGGTTAAGAACTGGCTTGGGACGCCAGAGGGCCCCGGTTCGGATCCCACATATGAGGGCCAGTGACACTGCCCTCTACAGCTAAGATGCTGAACGACAGCTCGACCTGGAGTTGGGCTGCCCTGAGTCGCTGGCGACGGCATAGGCTGCAGCCCCTGTGGCACTGGGTTGCCATGGGCTACCGTATGTAGCCAGCAGCCAGCGTGAGCGGCCAGCAGCCGCAGTGAGCGGCCGTCCAGAAGCTGGCGACTGATCTGCCTCACCCGGGAAGAGCGCAATGATGGTGCCAACTTGGGCCAGTGAAGCAACGTCCTCCACAACTAGACTGAAGAACAAAATGACAGCAACTTGTCTGTTCCCCTTCCCCCAATTCCCCAGCACTGTTCCCAGCCCCCAATTGCCCAATAAAAAAAATTAAAAAAAAAAAAAACAAAACTAAAATTTATCAATAAAAGACCACAAAAGAAGTTAACAACAAGATGAAAGTCATTGTTTATGACAACAGGAGCAACTAAATGCATTAATACTGTGCCCAGCATATATTTTTACACAGAGAACACAGAAATGCTTGGCAAATATAAATTATTACTTAAAATAAGAATAGTTAGGATGGACTTCATTATTCTGAATTAGGGATGATGTTTTTACTTTTGCTATGTGAAAACTAGCACAATTTCCTGCCAGGAAAATTCCCTTCTTCTTTCCTGGCTTCCCTGTAGGTGGCTTCTCTCCTTCCTTCATACCATGCTGTAAGAATACAGTAATCAAGACAGTGTGGTTAGCATGAAGATGGATATATAGAACAACGGAACAGAGTCCAAAAATTGAGCCACAGATATATGGTCAATTGATTTTTGACAAAGATGTTAAAACAATTCAATGGAGGAAAGAACAGTCTTTTCAATGTATGGTGCTTTAATAGCTAGATATTCTTATGGGGAGAAATAAATGTTGACTTCCCATTATATACAGATTTAACTCAAAACTGATCATAGACATGAATGTAAGCATTAAAACCATAAAACTTGTAGAAGAAAACAGGAGAAAATCTTTGTGTCCTTGAGATAAGGATTTCCTAGAGATGACACAAAAAGCACAAACCGTAAATTAAACAACAACAACAACAAATGATATATTGTACTTCATGATATGGATGGACCTAGAGGACATTATGTTAAGTGAAATAAGTCAGTCAGAGAAAGACAAATACCATATGATCTCACTTACATGTGGAATCTAAAGAACTGAATAAGCGAGCAATAGCCTCAGAGACACAGAGGAAAAACTGATGGTTGCTAGATGGGACAGGGTGGGGATGAGGGAGAAGGAGAAGGGATGAGACAACATAAATTGGTAACTTCAATATTGCCACAGGGATAGGAAAGATAGTTTGGGGAATATAATAAAAAATGTAAATATGTTTTACGGAGCCAGATGGACTCGTATCTTGTTAGGGAGACCACTTCATGGACGGTGTAGAGGCCTGATCACTGCACTGCACATCTAAAGCTTCCGTTGAATAATATTATATGTCAACTATAATTTAATATATGTATAGTCACAGGATGTGGAGTACAGTGTGGGGAGTCGAGTCAATGGAATTGTAATAGATATGTATGATATTGGGGGTGGGGGGTGGTGGATTGGTGGAAGGAGGTTGTCACTTTGTGAGGGGTGAAAAGCATAACTATTGCATTGTTTGTACACCTGAAACTAATAATAAAAGAAAAAACTTAAAAAGTATGCCTTTTAAAATACATTATTCAGAAAATAAAAAGGCAAGACATGAACTAAGCTTTGCAATACATATATTTGCAATACATATATCTGATAAAAGACTGTATTAAGGTTTATAAAGAATTCTTACAACTCAATAATAATAAGATAAACAAATTGGGCAAAAGATTTAACACATTTTCCAAAGCAAGATATGCAAATGACCAATAAACACATGAAAAGTTGCTTATCATCAGTAGTCATTGAGGAAATGCAGGTTCAATCCACAATGAGATACCACTACACACCTACTAGAATGACTAAAATGAAAAAGACTGAAATACTAAATATTGACAAAATTACAGAGTAAGTAGAACTCTTATGCTTTGCGGGTGGATATGTAAAATTGCACCACTACTTTGGATAACTACTTGTTCTCCACTCTACAATCTACAATCAAAGGACAAAGTAAACTTATAAAGTTTACTGTGCAGTTAACATATGACCCAGCAACTTTACTACCAGAAATTTCCTGAGAGAAAGGAAAACAATGTTCATACAGGAATGTTGATAAACGTTTTATCCATAATAACTGAAATCTGGAAATAATTTTAAATGTCCATTTACACATGAATGGAAAAACAAATTTGGCATATCCATATAATAGAATACTACTCAGCAAGAAAAAGAAACACAGGTGAATGACTTTCAACATTATGCTTAGCAAATGATGCCAAGCAGACTGATACTGTATAATTCCATTTATATGAAATTCTGGAATAGGCAACTCTAATCTATGGTGATGGAAAGCAGATCATTGGTTGCCTGGGACTGAGGCAGGGGAGAGGGAATTGACTATAGAGAGGCAGGAGGGAATTTGAGTGGGGGGATGTGTGTGACAGAAATCCTTAAATCTTGGTTGTGTTGTTAATTACAGAGATGTATGCCTTTGCAAAACCCATTAAACTTTATATTTGAAATGGGCCCATTTATTGCATGCAAATTATATTTCAATACAGGCGTTTTGTTTTGTTTTAAAGTAGTTAACATCTAAATGCACGCACATTGGACTGTTTGGCTGCTACTGTAATACTATTCATTATGAAACCGATTGCATGTGTAATCACATGGCGGGATAATTTTTGGGGAGGGGGAAATCATGATTTGAAAATTTCCCTGCTAAAATCATGATTAGAGATTTTTATGTTTGATTTAGAAATTTGCTTCTAAATTTAGGCTCTAACCCTGGCCTTATAATTTATTTCCCTTTGGTAAGTCAATTAACATCTCCAGGCCTTGGTTTCTTCCTCTGTGGAACTAGAGGCCTGGACGATATTCAGATTTAATAAAAATGTGTTCAGCATCAACTCTGAACCAGGCACTTAACTGTGCTAGGTGGCCTGACATACTTTATCTCTTTCAACTCCTGTTCTTACATGTCCTTCTACATTAAAATAATAAAGATTTAGGTTTTTGGACTTTTTCATTTTCAAAGAAAATTGCCTCTAGTCCAAAACGTAAGTTTGTGTTGTATTACCTACCAATTCTGCTAGCAAGCAGAGAACTTCTAAACTTTATCATGAAGTATAAATCTGATTCAGTGTGTCTTAATGAACTTTTACTTTCTTCCCTTTTGAATTCACCTCCTGTAGTTTGAGTGTATAAATGTTTAAGTTTTAAAGCCAGATCCCGATAAGCTTCAGTAGCTTGAGCCATCAAATTCTCCCACCGACAGAACTTGACTCTTGATGTTGGGTCTAGGGCAGTGGAGAAGCCAATTTAGCAAGCCCAGGGCATGGAAGATCTTCCAGAAGTGCCTAACGTGTCACAGCAGAGAAGGGTGGTAGCCACGTGATTTTTAAAAAAATGCAAATATAGCTCGGTTGTCTTCCCAAGGGTTTCTCCCCAGAAGAGGGAGTTACAGCAGAAGCCTTTGGAAGAGAGCTATTTGCCAAAAATGCTCTACTGGAGACAGTGCATGTAATACAGTGATTATAACACACTGCAATGACTCTTCAGAGCACGCAGGAAGATGGCAATTAAGAATGTAAGTTTTTGTTCTTTCTGGACACCAGAACCACTCCGGGTTTTCTTTTTAGATTCATGTCTGATGTTCCTGTCGTTTTCAGTCTATCTTTTTTCCCCAGAGGCCTCAGCCTACCCTATTTATCTGGTTTTTCCTCTTGCACAAACTTTCCCCCTCAGTTTGTTCTTTCTGATGTTTGTTTATAATATTCTCCATTAGAGTAGTAATATCTGCTCATTGAGGAAATAAGAAAATGTAGATAAGCACAAGTAAAAAACCATATACGCATGGTTATTAGCAACCCATCCATAAATCTACCACTTAGATATCATTATTAACACAATTAACATTTAATTGCAGAGATTTATTGGCTTTTTTTGTTGCATATTTATATACAGGCAGAAAAAGAAAATGACAATGAAGTTAACAGATGATTTAAGGAATAAAATAAGAACAACAAAAAAAGCAAATTTCCAAAGAGAATCCTTAGCGAGATTTGAAAAGATATTACATCCATAAATAATAATGAATGTTGTAAATAAGCTACAATCAAAGGACAAAACCTTTGGGGAAATTTAAATTATGATTGACAAAACAAATAATTTAATACAAGGTTTGGAAGATAAAGTTGAAAAACATTTCATAAAGTTAAAAGACAAGGGAATGAAGATATGACAAGAAACAAAAGTCATCCAGAATATCTATGTTCTGTTAATGGGAGTTTTAGAAAGAAAGAAGAGAGAAAAATAGAGGGTGGGAAATTATAATAATCATTCATTCATTCATTCTTCACTCATTCACTCATTCAGGCATTCATACTATGTGTGTACTTAGACATGTTTTAGATATTTAAGATACAGCAGTGAACTAAACAGTCAAAATCTCTGAACTATTAAGCTTATATTAGTGGGGGCAGGAGAGATGGGGGTAGGAAGGGAAAAACAAAACAAATCATTAAAATGTATCAAATTTAGATAGTGATTAGTACTGTGGAAAAAATAAAGCAGATGAGGAGAATAGGAGTGCTGGAGGTGGGAGGTAGACGGGTGACAGTTTTATAAAGAATCATCCATCATGGAAGTCCTCACTGATAAGGTGACATTTGAACTGCAAGAGGTGAGAGAATAAGGCCTGTAATATGGAGAAAGGGTTTCAGGTACAGGAATCAGTAAGTGCAGAAGCTGTGAGGTGGGAAAAAGCCTGTGATATTCAAGGAATAACAGGGTGAGATGGAGTGGAATGAGCATGTAGGTAGGGTGTGGTTATAGGAGATAAGGAAATGAACCAGATCTTGTAAGAACTTGTAGCCGTTGTGTGCATTTACTTTGACTTTTAGTCTGAGGGAAATGAGGAGCTATTGTACAGGCTTGAGTGCCGTGATTTTAATTGAACAGTGTATATGATTTATTTTATCTCCTCTCTGAATATCACTTATACTTCCCTTAAAAACAATTTAGTGGTTGCACTACGGTTTACAATATATCTTTTTACGTAATCTAAGTTCACCTTCACATAACACTATTTTACTGCATGTGTGGGATATGTACACACGGAACACTGACTATTTCCAATTCCTCTCTCTCACCCCTTGTGACATTGCTGTAATTACTTTTACTTATCCATATGCTGCAGTTACTGAATATATTGTTGCTATTATGTCTTTAAACAGTTATATTTTAGATACATTAAAATAAGAAAATAAAATATTTTGTTTTAATTTTAGTCATTCCTTCTCTAATGTTCTGCCTTTATTTTTTTATTTTTTGAAGATTCATGGTTTTTTTTTGGCCAATATTTTCTTCTGCCTAAAGATCTTTTAACTTAAAAAAATTTTATGCAAGGCAAGTCTATTAACAA
Organism: Hipposideros armiger; assembly: GCF_001890085.2. Lineage (NCBI taxonomy): Eukaryota > Metazoa > Chordata > Mammalia > Chiroptera > Hipposideridae > Hipposideros > Hipposideros armiger. The sequence goes on from NW_017731431.1 coordinate 3,212,681, forward strand.
TCAATTCCCGTAATTTTTTTTTGTCTGACAAGACTTCATTTCTTCTTTCCTTTTGAAGCATAATTGTGATGGCTATATAACTCTAGGTTGGCGGTTTTTCTTTCAACATTTTAAAGATCTTTCTCTCTTCTTACTTGCATGTTTTCTGATGAGAAATCTGTTTTCATTTTTATCTACATCTCTCTATAAGTCAGGTATTTTTTTCCCCTTGCTTTCTTCAAAAATTTGTCTTAGTCCTTAGTTTTCTGACTCTGTGTATATATCTTTATATTACTTATTTTTATTTTTTGGTAGACATCCTGCTTGGTATTCTCTGAGCTTCCTGGATTTATTGTTTGGTGTCTGGCAGTAGTTTTGGAAAGTTTTCAGCCATTATTACTTCAGATACTTGTTTCTCTGTTTTTTTCTCATCTGGTATTTCAATGATTCATATATTATAACTTTAACATTGTCCTAGGGTTCTTGCATGATGGTCTTAGTTTTTAAAATTCTTTTTTCTCCTTGAATTTTAGTTTAAAAAGTTTCCATTGATCTATCTTCAGGTTCATTCTGTCCTTTGCTATGTTGGGTCTACCAATAAGTCTGTTGAAGGTTTCATTTCTGCTACTGTGTTTTGATTTTTATTATTTCTTTTAATTTTTTTCTTAGAGTTTCCACCTCTATGCCTACGTTACCCATTTATTTCTGAATTTTATCTACTTTTTTATTAAAGTTCTTAGCATATTAATCAATTAATTAAAATTCCCCATATGATATAAAGATGAGAGCAACAATGTTCAAGCTTATTATATGTCAAAGCTGAAACTGGAAGTATCTCTCAACTCTATTTCTAATTATAAAAGTATCACTTGCTTAAGAAAGGAAATATCCAGACAAGAAAAAAAAGTATCTATAATTTACTCACAAATTGTGTAGCAGGACAATCCTTTACCACCTCACCATAACCCTTTGGGAATTGTTTGCCAACCTCTGTGCATACACAACTCCCGGGTTATGCTGCATGTGCCATTTCCAAGCTGGAACTCAGCTCACTGAGCAGTTATGGTGACGGCTACGGTTACGGTTAGAAGGGAAGACTGGCCTCTGAGCATGTAAAGCTCTTTACCTTTGTGGACATAACACAAAATATACAGATATTTGGGAAGAGTCTAAATAGTAACTAATGTATTTCGCCAGTTTTTATCTAGATATTTAACCTTAGTCTTTCTCTTAGTCCTCCCCACAGTTTTCTTCTATCTAATGTTAAATATAGGGCCTGATATATTCTTCTACAAGGAGCAAATAAACATTCACGTATGAATGAATAAATATGTTAGCTACTATTACACCAGTAGCTCCACTTTGCTACTTTACATAAAAACTTGAAAGTTGATATTGCTATGAATAGCAGCTACAAATGAATTTTGGGTGCATCACTGGCAGGTTTCTGGTGTACAAATGAACATGACTTGCAAATAGCAATTTTACAGTTTCCACATATGGAAATTCAGTTCTATGTGTAATATTCTGCTTCAAGGTTTAGAACAAGGATGCAGAGGAATGTTCATTCACCCAACTTTAAAAACTGTGTTTGCTTAACTGTTTCAGCTTCTTCTATGGAACAGTCCCAACTATATCAAGCATTACTAAGTCCTGAGTTCAAGGTTACTGTGTTCAAAGAGATCAGGGCACATTTGTATCCAATTCAATTCTATGTGGGCTTTTCTAATAGGCCTTCATCACAGAGTTCAAAGAGGAAATATCTCTTACACGTGATCTCAAGACTTAGAGTTCCATAGCTCTGAGAGTCATTGCTGGAAAGCAACTGCCCAGCTTCAGATATTTCTCAGCCCGTATAGTTTCTAAGTGTTGCCATGTGAGTAGTGCCTGACAATGAAATGCGAACAAAAATGATTTGGGACCCCTCTGAACTAAGTGGATGTTCTCTCTCCACACATTATTTTCTTTCCCGCTGCTGGATACAGAGGACTTGAGGCACTGTGAGACAGTTGTGTCAAAAGACGGTAGGGACATCATTCCCTGACACCAACAAATGGAGGAATGCTGCCCACTAGCTAGAAGCCTGTATTGCTCCGCTGTATGAGTGTGAATAAACCTCATTGTGTTGAGCCCCTGAATTTTTGTAGTTTGTATGCTGGCAGCTAGCATGACCCTACAGAAATTATTACTGTAAGTGATAAACTGCTGTAACAGATACTGGTAGTATCCCACCTGCGTTTCTTTGGAACAAACCATTTTTTCCCAGTTTTATTAAGATATAACTGGCATACATCACTGTATAAGTTTAAGGCATAAAGCAAAGTAGTTAGACTTACATCTACTGTGAAATAAATAGCATAATAAGTTTAGTTAGCATTTTTCATCTCATAAATACAACAACAAAAAAAGACATTTTTCTCCTGTGATGAGAACTCTCTTAACAACTTTCATATATACCATACAATAGTGTTAACTATAGCCGTATGTTGTATGTTACACCCCTAGTACTTATTTAACTTAAAAATGGAACTTTGTACCTTTTGACCACATTCTTCCAATTCCCCCTCTCTTTCCCCTCCATCTCTGGTAACCATAAGTCTGATCTCTTTTTCTATGAGGTGTTTTTTTTTTTTTAGATTCCACACAAAAATGAGATCACATAGTATTTGTCTTTCTCTGTGATTTATTTCACTTAGCATAATATCCCCAAGTTTCATCCATACTGGTGCAAATTTCCTCTTTTTTATTGCTGAATAATACTCCATTGTGTGTGTGTGTGTGTTTGTGTACCACAACTTAATTATCCACTCATCCACTGATGGACAGCTAGGTTGTTCGAAATCTTGGCTAGTGTAAATAATGCTGCTATGAACATTGGAGAGCAGATATCTTTTCTAGTTAGTGTTTCTGTTTCCTTTGTATCTATTCCCAGACATGGGATTGCTGGGTCACACGATAGTTTTATTTTTATTTTGTTGAGGACTGTCCATGCTGTTTGGAACAGACGGTTTTAAAGCATGCTGGCCCTGATTTCCAGCTGCTAGCATCTACATCTCTTTGCATGAAAATAAAGCCCTTTCTGCTCACACATATGGCTGGCTTGATGCCAGAAAGAATTAATTCCCAGGAGACCTCAACTAATGGCTGGAGGCAATTGGTCTATGAACACATATATTTGCTGGTGGAAACTGACTATACAAAAGCCATTTTACTTTGCACCAAATTTCATGCCCTTCCTCCCATAAGTAGAGTCATTGCTCCCTTTCCCCTCCTAGAAATGGGTTGCAGAAAACTCTGAGTCCCTAGGAGATGACAGAGCAACAGAGTAGACAAAGCCTGTGTTCGTGTTTCACCATGTTCAAGTAAGCCACTCACCAGCAAGACACTATATCATTATTACATGAGCTAGTAGTAAACATATTTTGAATTAAGCCTATGAAGTTTTAAGAGTTTACTTCTGACAGCAGTTAGTGTTCCATTAATTAATATAGAGGTAAACAAAAGAGACTGTATTCAAAAAGGAGTACCAATGGTGGGCCATGAAAGCATGTATAACAGTCCTCAAGCAGTGTGAACAAATATGAGGATCCAAATTCCTGAAGGGAATATGGGGTAGGAGAATCATGGAAGGTGACAGCAACATGCAGTGGGTTAGAGTAAGCAAACAGAAATAAATTTGGAGTAATGCCAGAGAGAAGACCCATGTTTGTGATGAGTTGTATGTTCACCTGTCACCAGATTGTGTTAATAAGCTGAGTTTGTGTAATGGGGCCATACTAGGATATAGCATTTACCTGGCGTCTCACTTTCATAAAATTTTCAAGAGAGTTGATTAGAAAGGGAATGACGGGTTTGTCATTCTCATAAATTCTACATAGTGATTTAGTATTTTAAGATTTCAATAGAAACCATAAAAGGAAAAAAAACTATCTTTGAAGCCATTAAGCCTAAACTGTTGCTCAACATAGAAATATCTTCTGTGATACTATAGAAGATTAGGTAAAGACTCATTTAAAGCTTTCCAGTGATTGGAGAACTGTCCCATGAAGCATCCTGTTTTACGGTTGTCCATTAATTGCTAAAGATTATTAAAGTGTTAATTTATTTTGATTATGTGACCATCTGGCTTCTCTTTGATACCCTCCCCCATCCCATTCTTCTCTGGTAAATTATTTTCTTCCCCCAGCACCCAAAAGTTGGTATGCTCAATAATCTACCAAGGCTCTTCTCATATCACACTCTAGTCCCCCCTGAATGAGCTTGTATTCTCAAATGAGCATGCTCAGTTTAGATGTCTCTCCACTGCCTATATCCACATGGATGTACCATAGGCACCTCAGCCTCAGTGGATCCAACCAAATGCCTCAGCTACTACTGAAAACCTCTCCTCCTTCTGGGTGACTTATCTCAGTGAATGGCTTGTGGTTCTATCTCCTAAAAAGCTCATGAACTCAGACAGTTTTCTCTAACATCACTGGTAATACTTTAGTTTAGTCCAGAACTGCCTCTTGCCTAGATTACTATAAATTCTTCAAAACTGGTCTCCATGTTCCATGTTTGCTTTTCTCCAATCTCTTGTGTAGGTAGCAAGCACAGTGGTATTTCTGACTTAAGTCTGATTATATCACTCCCCAGTGAAAAACCCTTCAAAGGCTCTTAGAATAAAGCCAAAGTCAATAATAAGCTGTGTAACATCTCCTGCTACCTGGCCCATCTCTTACACTGTCCATTCATAATCCATACTTTATAATCTACATTCTGACTTCCTTTGTTTGATATCTCAAATATTCAAATATATTCATTTTCTCTCTTTTTAGAATATTCTCCCTTCATTGCCTTATCTTCTTCAGTTTAACTCCTATCCATTCTTTATCTCTGGCTTACATGCACCTTATTCTGGGAAGATTTACCTGACTACCTATCCCCTTGCCAAAAAAACTGGATTATTAGCATTTTCACATGCCTTGTAGTTCCCATATTGCAACAATTGTATCTGTTAATAATATAGGATCATATATAATAAATATTCTAAAACAAATATATATATTTTCGTTTACAAATGTGCCATGGACATGCTTTCATGTCAGTGTACACACAATAGCTACATTTTTCTAAGCCTGTGTAGCATTGCATTGTAATTATTTACCAAAATTTATTTAACTGCTCCCTTGTTGGTTGACATTCAGTAATCTATGCTTCTTGAAATATGGGTTTTTAAACAGTAGAAAAATAAATTTACAAACATTTTCCAGTCCTAGGGTATGTGTCAACTTCAAATATATAGTTATGTTTTTACTAAAATTTTTGACCTCCCAAAGGGCATATGAAGTCTTGAGCCCAACACATTTTCTGATGTCTGGATTTCAGCCATCTGTAATGTCCTAAAGATTCCCTTGAATCTGGAATTAGCCTTACTTAATCCAGACCTAGTGATTTTCCACTGTCCTACCCTGAATCTCTGTGACAAGGTCAAACCAGTCCCAAGTATGGGGAACAGGGTCATGCAGGCACACATAGAAATTTATCATTGGAAGCTAAATAGAATATCTTTCTCTATATCTACCTATCTCTTTGTTCCTGTATTTAAGGAGCATGAAATCTACACAGGGTGCTGTAAGCTAACATATGTTTAAAATGATAACTCATGCTACAGAAAATTAAAGATGTGACAAAGAACTAAAAGGCCTAATGAAAGAAGAGTATACTCTTAATATTCAGGAAAGGTCCCATAGTGTAACAATTTAAGGAAATATGGTATTTAGTACAGAAAAAAAAGGCTTATTTGGGCCTCAGTAACTGTCTTCAAACACCTGAAATGTTCTCTGAGTTTGTTTGCTTCAGGCAATCACTTTTTCATGGTATTATTACATGTTTGCTTAATCTTAGTTAAACCTCTAAGAAATATGCCACTGAATGATGATTTGATGATTTATGATTACAAATCATTACAATGCATTAGATTCTAGCATACTTAATTTATATCTTTGCCTTGCGAAGGTGTGAAGTTAATGTATACTAGAAATGTGTTTGAAGTGACATCTGATAAAAATATTATACTGTATCTTATGTGGCTATCTGCATGGTTCAATTCTTAGGCAGAATGCCTCTTTTCATTCTCTCCTTTTAAATTCTGATCACCTACAAGGAAATTTCCAGGCAAAACTTTCATGATTGGTGAGACTAGACCTAATTCGATCAATTTCCTAACTTACAAAGAGGAGAAAAATAATTTTGGTCAAATAGAGTTTGTTTGGAAATTTTGTCTTTAACTTCAAAAGTACCTAAAACCAAACTCTATGACCATCATACCTGGCCAAATCACAACCCCCATAAGGAACTGGACTTTATGTCACTTTCCTGGATGCTTTGCTCTGAGTTCTATGAATCACTCAAATACAGCCACAATGATCTGAATGTTTCTGTTAAATCATCCAGTTTAACCACTCATATTATGTAAATTCTCAGATAACTAATTGACAGTCTCCTAAGATTTTGCCTTGCATCAGCCTGATTTCTTCAGAATTTCAGTTAGTTCTTTTGTAGTTTTTAGAGCAGTCCCATCTAACATCCATGTAGCAATTTATAAGCTTAAAAAATACTCTGGATTCAGCATCGTTTTATGATCAATGGGACACTTCAAACAAGTAGTTGATTAAATGCCCTAGATGTACATATACTGAGAAAGCATCCTCACATAGCCCTAGGACAGACATTGAATATCTTTCTACTTCTGCCAAATATGGAAAATAATGAATCCACTCTGAAAGCCAGACCCACAGGGAAGCTGCAAGGCATGCTTCTCGAGGGTTAATTCTCAGGTGAATGCAAGGATGTATTCAGCCTCCAACAAGAAGTCTGTGCAGTTAGTCCTTATGGAGGCACACTCCAGTCTTCAGAAAGGTGAAGCTGGGCCGAGAGGATGTCATGCACCACTGTTTGAGCAGGATGGAAGGCGAGACGAGTCTTTTTAAGTGTATGCTGTAAGCCTGAAAAAAGAATAGCAACGTCCTTGGAGCCTTCCAAGGAGAGGCGAGCCTGGCTGAATAATCAGTGTGCAGAAACCAAACCCTGCAACTTATCAGGCAGAGGGACATGAAGGCTAGGGTTGCTGTGATGATGCAAATGAAGGGCAAAATGGTACAAATTCCTGTCTCCCAGAAGGTGTAATTAGAGAGCGAAGGTAGAAAAACAGTTATCTCTAGAAGAGCAGAGGAGATGCTTATGTGGACTACCTCAGGCCTGGGTTAACAGTTAAAAGATAGTGACGATTTTCATTTCTTGCCTTCATTTTATATAAAAGTTTGCCTGAGTTCCAATTGATAATACTAATAACATATCACAAAATAGACACAGCACAATGTTAATGCAGAAGCCGTGCACACAAAGCACTTAAAACATCTGAGCCAAATGAAACCTGGGCCAAATATGAAAAAACATGTTTATGATAATCAATCTAAAATTATGCACATAAAATCTCAGTCTACCTCATGTGAACTATTTGACGTTCTAGTCATAAGAAACTTCAAGGACTTTCTAAATGCTTGGTTTGACAATACAGTAAAACCTTGGATTGCGAGTAACTTGTTTTGCAAGTGCTCCACAGACAAGCAAACATTTCTAATACATTTTAACGTTGTAAACGAGTAATATCTTGCAATACAAGTAGTTTGTTTTTGGAATGAATTATGCTCACAAACCAAGGTATTACTGTATAATAATATATTTCTCTTCTAGCCCACTCCCTTTTAAATAATATTTATGTTTTAAATCATTTATAAAGTGGCATATACAATGCACACATTTTGGGCAGTTGCCAGGGTGTTTCTCCTTACCATTCGAAGTTTTCCAAGTAGCTTCAGTATAAAGTCCATGTGGTACTTTGCAGGGACACCAGTGTGTATTTTTCTCATGTACAAAGGCAGAGAACATTGCAGCTATTTTATGAGTCTGCATTAGCCCATAAAACTCTTAATTTAGCCCAGTGTTGTTGGCGAGATGATCTTATCTCCTCTTGATATTGCTTAAGTTGCCTTCAGTTTTCTTCATGTTAGTGATGATTTTCCGCTTTATATACTTGGCTAATTAAAATAACAAATCTTCAAGCCGTCTTTTTGGGATGCCTTCTTATCACTCTAAACTAATTAAACTGGAGGGGGAAAAAAAAAGAACCGACTATAACCCAGTAGCAAATCTTCAAGCATCAACTATATTTAGTATCTTCTACAGAATAAAAATACTTTATCTTGGACAACTCTTTGCTTCATGGCTAATATATTGCTCCCTAGGGCACTCAATCCTTTTCTATTCTAGTGTCCAAGTAGAGAAACTTCTGTACCTCTGCTACCCAATGGACAACAGGAAGAACAGAATGCATTTTACAGAAATCTCATAGAGTGAAATCAATCCCCAATCCATTGTCAACATTCCAAAAGCTAATCACTATGAAAGCAATGAAAAAAACTGAATGGCTGATAGGGAAAATTTTCAATAAGGCAAATTGTAGCCTATGAATTTCCTGGGCAGTCATAAAATCTTATAAAAAGTGAAGAACCATTGTCTGGTGGAAGTATCATTCTCTTATCTTGGGTGTGGAGATAGGGAGCTTCCTTGATAGTTAAGATTCACATACATTTTCATTTGCCTGGGACATTTTAAGTGTGGCCTGAAATAACTTCTCAAGTTTCATTCCAACCATTTGATTCTTGAATGCTCAACAACTTTGAAGACATCATTTTTTCACTCTCTGGAACCTGAAAATATAATTCCATGTCAAAGAATTTGAATAGAGAGATGAGGTTAATCTTGGCATCAGATATATTATTAAAGAGTTTCTCTATCCATTTAAACTACATACAATGTTTGATCTGTATCTTAATTTATAGTAAATTGCATTTTTTATAGAATCTTCCTAATGAATATTCTAAATTAAACAGAGTGATCTGCAGTTTTGCTCAGTTTTATTTTTGAAGAGTTTAAGATCAAGCACAACTCATGTGGACAATAAAGCTTAACTAAAGAGTTTGAGATTAAGTAAATTAATTGCCGGCTTTAAATTTCAATGAACAACTAATTTCTTTACTGTATAATTTGTTTCATGAGACACTCAGGGAGGAATCTGGAAGGGAGTTAATTTTGAAGGATTCCAGTGCCTTACAGCATCTTGGAGTTAAATGATTAGTATGAGGCACACTGAGTAGGGGAACGGGCAGAATGATGGATGGATTACCATCTGAGGACATTTTAAATAAAGCAAAGTGGCAAACTAAACAGGATAACTAAAGCAAATGTGGCCTGGCAGATTTCAGTTGTAGGTACCCTTAGAATCTCTAACTTACTTGTAGGTCAGTCTGAGCCTGCTCAGGAGAATGGGTCTAGCAACATCCAGTTGGTTCTGATCTTAAAATAGACCTTCCTTCCATTCATAGTTACTGATTCACCATGGGAAGGTGGAATTGATAATATTACAAATTCACATTTATTGAGTACTTTATGTGTCAGTCATTATTCTATAATAAGTGCTTTATACAAGTATGTATTAACTTACTTGATCCTAAAACAACTCAGTGCATTAGGCACTATTATTAACCCCAATTTATAAACAAAGAAGCTGAAGTGTAGAGAGCTAAATAACTTGCCCAATGTCACACAGTCTGCCGGATTTGACCTCAGGAAGGCTTGCTGTAGCACCCACACCCTTATATGTACTAAAGTACTCTCTAAGAAGATAGTGCCATCATTTTCTTTAGTACCTATAGGAAAATTCCTTTCCAAGCTGTCTATAAACCTTAAAGGTACCAAGAAACCATCAAGTCCATGGATCCTCAAGGCATTTAGGAGAACTGGAATTAGCAAGAATAATTTGTCAGACATGCAGTTAAAATTTTTTTTTGAAATTTCAGCCATAAAATCTACCTTGCAGCAAATGTGCACTTGAAAAGAATGGATATATAACAATGCCTACCAACAAACAGCTCAAAATGGAAATATTAAACTATTATTCATTGTACATGAAGACAGTTTCAAAATATTTATTAGAGAAATAATAATAAGATATAGTCATGCTGGTGTTATTTAAAATTTCTTCATATACAGAGTGGACACTCAGTAAAGGATTGTTGGAAGAATGATTCTAAAATGAGCTAGCTTATGCCTGTCTTTTCGAAAGATGACAGGATGCTGTCCAGAGGTCTATGTTTTTAATAAAACTTGGCATTTATAATCAATCTATGCAATTTCCTCTGAATCCCAGGAAATACAACTTCAGACTATACACCTCCAATTAAGTGGGGTTTTTTTAAACTTGATTTTGACGTATTATAAGCAATCAGCTCCCTAGAACATGCTATTAATTTATAATTATAGGTACATTATTATGTTGCTGATTTAATAGTATGTTTCTCAAGAAGTAGTCAACTTTTAAAAATTATTGGTTCTACTGTAGCAAGAGCACTGCATCTATTTCTCATCTTCCTCTGAATCTGGAGAGCACAGCTGAGCCAAGATGAGCACAGAGGGAGATGAGAAGCAGTCCCACTGACATTTGTTTCATTATAAAAGAAGTTTTCAATTCTATATTCAATAGACTCAAACTGTAAATGCTTCAGAACCAAGCAAGTATTAGATATTGCTCTAAGAACAGTGATTTTATTGATTTAAAAATAATATGTGCAGGTAGAATTACTTATCCAAAGAAATTATGTCATAATTTCCTGTGTTCAGTTATAAAGTTGCACTTGCAGTGATTCTTTTAAAACTTTAGTTTGAGTACTATTGGATCAGTGCTTAGAGGGGAAACCCAAGTTCCACATAGACAATAGTGATTTCAGTAGTCCAATGAATTCATCTGATGTTGAAAAGAAGTAACTTTCTATGTTTGGTTGACATTTGCTGTGCAGATACAAATAATCCAGTTTGATGCAGCATACATAGAAAATGTTATGGGAAATGTTCCAGATATTAACCCAATTTAGAAGTCCAGGTATTCTAAGTCAATCACCTACAAAAACATAATGTTCACTATGCAAACTGTACATATACAATGTTACACTTCTTGACTAAGGGTGTGTTACCAAGAAAACTAGCTACCAAAGAATGGCATCAATACATCAGCCAGCGCCAAGACCTTGAAAAGTTTGCATAGTCATAGTTAGGTCCAGTCTATTGTGTAACTGAGACAGATGTACCATTGATATTATATCCATGTTCTTTAAAACTGTCTTCACTGTCTATATAAACCTAAGCAACATAAACAAAAATGAACATCACCAGAAATAGATGATGGAGCTATCTGTGCTGGGTTAACTCCATTACTCAGAAAGATGAGTACCGTGTATCAGAAGTGAAAAGGATAAAGAAAGCAGAGGACTTAGTCAAGAATTTCTGTGCAAACATGTACCTCTGGGCATTGGTAACTGCTGGCTCTAACTGGCACAGATAGGGTGGTTGTAGATGAGCTGTCTGCATGAAACAGTGGCATCATTCATCTTGAAGGCAAAGGGATAGAGCCAGAAGCAGAGATAATCCTGCAATGGCTATAGCCATAGGACCACTTAGAAAAAAAAAATGGCTTCTGATCAAGTTATGCTTAGATTCCATGTGAAATATACAAGTAACATTGTGATCCTTGTCATCTATTTTTATAAAGGACACCTCTGTAGGGATAAATAAAGACCTTTGTAAAATCTAGACATCATTGTGAAATGTGGAGAGTAGATTAGTGGGTCTCAATTCAGTGGGATGATTCCATTAAAAATGTGAGTAGAATGAGGGGATCTTGTCTATACTCACCTGGTTGAGAGTACTTTTGAATGAATTAGTAAATTGATATTTACAAAGGATTTTGGGGAAGTTTTGAGATGACAGAGGGTATGAAAGTGAAGTGGAACTATCATTAGATATACTTGTATTATAGTAACATAAAGTAGGTTACAAATTGTTTTATATTCATTAGTAACAAAAATACTGTTTTATTACAGAGTTTATTTGTTGAAGATAGATATACCTGATTTCTCAATTTCAGTGTCTGTAGTTCACTATCTTCAAATTGTATCATGACTAATTTCCCTTCAGCTTTAAATGCTCCCTTGGCTTGACTGTCATCTTAAATTGTGTTTTATATTCCTCATCTATTAATTAATTAATTAAGTCACCTTTTTGGAGGTAAAAGTAAGAAGTAACACTATGTTTTAGCATCTGTAGCTCAAATGTTTTACTGATGCGTGATGTTATTTTAAATTTGTTTAAATATAATATTTAAATTAAATGTATTAAAATATATTTTTTAAGATTAATAACTACTTGTTTAAGAATAAATATATAATAAAATTATTTCACATCTCCAAGACTACTTTTCCCTATTGATAAATTTAAAATAAGGGGGTTACAGTGTGTTAAGGCTCTTCTATGGTACATTTTACCAAGAAGCCTTTTAGAACATTATGATACCACATCATTAATTTATAAATTTTAAATATGGGGAGATAGACAAAAAGAGTTTTTCCTGAGTAATACTTTATACTATTTATTCCCAAATCATGAAAAAGTTGTATGGAAGGTTTGGGAGAGGTCAGACCAGGCATGTGTTGAATTTTTCCCATTAAGGCACAATGTTGTTATTTTTTTTGTTTTTTAAATTATTTTTTATTGTGAAATACACATTTTTTAGAATTAGTTTCAGCTGTACAACACAGTGCACTAGTATACTTTTTACCCCTCAAGGTGACAACCCCCTCCCCCAATCCGCCACCCCACTTCCCCCCCATATCATACATATCTATTACAATTCCCTTGACTCCACTCCCACACTATACTCCACGTCCCATGACCATATATATATATATTCACTTATAGTTGACATACAATATTATACAACATCAGCTTCAGGTGTACAGTGCAGTGATCAAGCCTCTTCCCCATCCATGATGCTGTCTCCCTAGCAAGACATGTGACCACCTGACACCCTACAAAATATTTACAACAGTATTAATTATATTCCTCGAACTAGCTTTCATGTCCCTGTGGCAATATTGTAGTTATGTATTTATGCTGTCTAATCCCTTCCCCTTCTCCCTCATCCTCACCCCCTCCCAACTAGCAGCCATCAGTTGTTCCTCTATACCTCTGAGACCACTTCTGTTTACTTTGCTCATTCATTCAGTTTTTTAGATTCCACATATAAGTGAGATCATATGGTATTTGTCTTTCTCCGACTGACTTATTTCACTTAGCATAATGTTCTCTAGGTCCATCCATATCGTCCCAAATGGTACTATTTCCTTCTTCTTTATAGCTGAGTAATACTCCATTGTGTAAATGTACCACAGTTTCTTAATCCAGTCGTCTACCGATGGGCATTTCAGTTGTTTACAAGTCTTGGTTATTCCGAATAGCACTGCAATAAACATAGGGGTGAATATATATTTTTGAATTAGTGTCTTGAGTTTCTCAGGATAGATACCCAAGAGTGGACTTGCTGGGTCATATGGTAGTTTGTTTTTGTTTTTTTAATTAAAGTTAATTGAGGTGACAATTGTTAGTAAAGTTACATAGGTTTCAGGTATACAATTCTATAATACATCATCTATATATCACATAGTGTGTTCACCACCCAGAGTGAGTTCTCCATCCATCACCATATATTTGACCCCTTCTACCCTCATCTACCACCCCCTCACCCTTACCCTCTGGTAACCACTAAACTGTTGTCTGTGTCTGTGAGTTTTTGTTTCTTCATTTGTTTGTCTTGTTCCTTTGCTGTTTTCAATTTTATATACCACATATCAGTGAAATCATGTGGTTCTCGACTTTTTCTGTCTGGCTTATTTTGCTTAGCATTATAATCTCAAGACACAATGGTTTTAAATATGAGAAAGCAGTAGAGTTTCAGTGAACTTTTAAGGAAATTGCCTCATAGAAAAGAGAAATTCACAATAGTCATAAACTATGAAAGGAACCAAATTGCATTTTACTCCATACACTTTGTTTATAGCAAATAAATGTCATTCTGTTAAATAAAACAGTGGCATTAGAAGGTATAGGATTAAATTATTTTAAATTTTCAAGTGACTTTTAACATATTATCTTCAGTTAATATACTAATCTAAGTTATAGCACTGAAAATAGAGTGCTGTTATGGTCATTTTTATGTATCAACTTGACTGGGCCATGGGGTGCCCAGATATTTGCTTAAACATTATTCTGGGTGTGTCTGCAAGAGTGTTTCTGGATAAGACTGAGTAAAACACATTGCCCTCCACAAAGTAGGTGGCCCTCTTCCAGTCTGTTGAAGGCCCAATTGGAATAATATGCTGAGTAAGAAATAATTCTTTCTCTCTGCCTCACACTGTCTTTGAACTGGGACATCAGCCTATCGCTGTCTTTGGAATCAGACTCAGACCAGAACTTTTGCCATTGGCTATCCTTGCTCTCGGGCCTTTGGATTCAGGCAGAAACTATACCTGGGTTTCCAGATAATCAACTGCAGATATTGGACTTCTCAGCTTCCATAATAATCATGAGTCAGCTTCCTACAGTGTGTCTATGAGTCTGTCTGCTTATCTATCATCTATTTATCTATCTATCATCTATCTATTTATCTATCTATCTATCTATCTATCTATCTATCTATCTATCTATCATCTATCTATCTTCTGTTGGTTCTGTTTCTCTGGAGAGCCCATAGTAATACAAGTGTGTAGTGACAGACTAGCAATTTACAAAATCTCTTGGGGATTCTTTCAAAAAGTACCAGATAGTTTTGTATGCTAACAGCTTTATAAGCCTTTTGTTATTATTTTAGAATAAAAAAGTATTATATACCTAAATAATAATAATTTTGAATAATATTTAATGGTACATTATATTTATCTTTTTCATTGTATTAAATTGTTATTTTGAGAAATCTATGTGGTCTAAATAGCTTCATAGTGTTTTTTTCTAAAGTAGTTTATCATGTAATCATTATATGAGTTAAGGTAAAAGTTTCCAAGTACCTGAACAAAGGTATTTTTATTTAACTTTTATTTTTTTCTTTTATAAAAAAGATTAAAATGTTCTAGAACAGTGTAGGCTAAACTACTTCTGACCCTTTTTAATTTTTTTTTAAAGATTTTTTTGGGGAATTGGGGGAGGGGAATAGATAAGTTGCTGTCCTTTGGTTCTTCAGTCTAGCTGTGGAGGACGTTGCTTCACTGGCCCATGTTGGTATTATCATTGTGCTCTTCCCAGGTGAGGCAGTTGCTTGCTAGCCATTGGACAGCCTCTCACAGTGGCTCATGGCAGCTTATGCCTGCTGCCGGCCAGCCCCATTGCAGCCTACACTGTCACTGGCCGACTCACGGTAGCCCAGCTCCAGGTCGAGCTGTTGTTCACCATCTTAGTTGTAGTGGGCACAGTGTCACTGGCCCTCATGTGGGATCCGAACCAGGGCCCTGCTTCTCAGAGCTGGCTCCCAAGCGAACTCTTAACCAATGCGCCACTTGGCTAGCCCCTGACTTATTTTTGTGAGCTTTATCCTCACTTGAAAAAAATGTTTTCACAGATTTCTACTGAACAGGCACCACAAAGTAGCTCTTCATTGAGTGTCTCAAAATTCCCCAATAAATCCTATGAAAACAGAAAAAAAAAAGTAAACTCACAGAAACCTGGAAAATTAAGATTAGAAGAGTATAGAGCTAGAGTCATGGTTGGGAGAGGGGTTTCCACTGACTAGCAGAGGAATGAAATATTATGAGAAAAGTAATTAATAGTCTCCAACTTCTTCTCTACAATGAAGGAGTCCTGTTTCTTGAAAAACAATAGACAGACATCTCATTTCTTCCTCACTGCATGCACAACAGTGTAGAGACTCCAGGTGAGTATCTAACAGAACACTGAACAGTCATCCTTATAAGGTGAATGTGCTGCTTCTTAAAGTTCCAGAACATTCTCATCACCCCCACCCCCCATACTTCCCTCAAGGTTTGTTTTAATTGCAAGAGATTAATTGGAAGTAATGCCTATTAAAGATGAAGGGGAGCAGAAGAAGACAAGGAAAGCCTTCAGACAACAATATGGGCCTGATACCACAAACTTAGAGGCTTTCTTAGCACAAATTTAGTACCTTCCAGTTTTGGAGGGTTGAAAGTCCCACCACAGCTTGGGTGAGCTGATTCTCTGCTGAGGGTCTCGCAGGACCAAAACCATGGCATTGGCAGGCAGGGGCTCTTATCCAGAGGCTCTGGGAGAAACTCTCATTCCAGGGTTATTCAAGTTGTTGCTAGAATCCACTGTCTTGTGATTGCAGGTCCTGTTTTCTTACTCACTGTCAGCTGGCAGCCACCTTTAACTCTGGAGGTCTCTCTCTCTCTCTCTGGTTCTTGGCCATTGGTCCTTATGTCTCAGAGCCAACCCTACCATATATCGGGTTGTTGGAAAAGTCATCACGCATTTTTGCAATGAAAAACAGAAACATACGTCATGACTTTTCCGACAACCCAGTACATCTTTGTACATTCATACATAAAACACAATTCTAATAAATCAACTGTGCAGGTGGTGCCAGGTTAACACAGGGAGTTACATCTTAGAAGATATTATCCTACAGGTGTGGGACCATATGTGGTCTGTAGGCAGAAGCTCCTACAGCAGTACAGTATAGAGTTTTCCTTTCCTTCAGGCCTAGGGTGCCAGAGATTCTAGCAAAGGAATTGGAAAATGTTTCCATTTTAGTCCGGAAGGGCTGAACCAGATAAACTTTTATTAGACCCTGATTTATGGCTGCTAATCATAGATGTTAAATATACAGGTAAGAAAAGGTGATTCAGTTAGCACTTGGTGGACCATGAACAGCTTCAAAGGAAATTGATACTTTGTCACATGGCAAACACTGACTCTGGATCACTCTGATTTAAGACTAGGAAGGAGGACAAAATAAACACAAATATAACACAAGGTCTAATTAAAAAACACAAAGAGGTAAAGAGAAAATTACCCTGAACACAAGGAGAATCTGAAAATAACTACAGAAATCTGAAATCACATAAGAAAATTGTGTGGCAGTCAGCATTAAGCACTAAGGTATGGCCTCTTAGTTGTTTTAATTTATGACCAGAGATAATTTAGTACGGGAATGTTAGACTTTTTAGTTACATTAGATATAGGTGTGTGTGTGTGTGTGTGTGTTGTGTATATGTCATATACAACTATATATATAAATATTTTAATTTGTAATTTAATGTATATACGTGTGTGGATAGATAAATACAAAAAGAAATCACACAGTATTTCTTTTACTCCCTCTTATTTGTTGGTAAAAATGACTTCAATAGCATTCCACACTCATATCTCATTAAAAAATACATATAATTTCTACAAAATTAGGAATAAAAGGATCATTCACATGTATTTTAAATTACCTTAAAAAGAGCCAATATTATATTTAACTAAAAGAGAGAAAGTTTGTTATTACTCATATTGATTAACACAGACAGACTTCCTTGCCAAGGCAATAAAACATCATATTGAAATAAGAGAAGGCAAGTTTTTGTTATTATTTGCAGACAATATGACAATTTAAATAGAAAACTCAAGAGAATCATCTACAAAACTCTTATATTTAATATTAAAGTTTATTACAGTGATTAGATACAAATTAAGTGGCAAATGTTGATAGTGTTTCAGTATAGCAGCAATAACCAACTAGAGAACTTAATGAAAAAAGGTACTATTTATATAATAGAAATATCTTAATAAAAAATGAACATAATCTATATGAAGAATATTAAAACACTTTCTTAGGTGATATAAATAAAGGCTTCAATACAATAAGAACACAAACTGTATTTCCATGATGGAACACTGGATTTTGTAAGATATGCATGTTGTTTCTCCAAATTAATGATAGGATTAATAAAATGTTATTTGGGATCATAATACAATAATTCTGAAGTTTATTTAAGAGAATAAATAGGCAAAATATCTATGAACATCATGGGGAAAAATAAATCACATATTTAAGTATATTAAAGATGTAAATATATTGTTATGCTAAAATAACCTGTGGTTCCCATTGATGATTAGTAATATCAACAGAACAGATAGCACTTCAACACATTATATATATATATATATATATATATATATATATATAAAATATCATGGCAAAAAGTTTACAGGAATAATTTTCAGAATCCAATTCTTCAATCCTTGACACACATATGAATCAGAAGCACTTTAGTAAGTACTGTTTTTCAGTATATGAGCAGATAAAAGTAATCTCGTTCCTTTCTATATTTCTTCAACGTATTTATTAGATAGCAGAATATGACATATATTTACTTCCCACAGTGTTGTTAGTGCTCACT